>NC_053170.1:2015802-2199245 GCF_016835505.1 Polypterus senegalus | reverse complement strand
AAATAAATAAACAAAACCTGGTTTTCATTGTGTTTGTCTTAAATCTGGCATTATAGTAGAGTGTTGGCTTCCTAGCCAGTAGTTCTGTGGTGAAATGACATGTATGTTGCCTTCCTTTGTAGAAAATACATTAGCATAGTATATACAGTGGTGTGAAAAACTATTTGCCCCCTTCCTGATTTCTTCTTCTTTTGCATGTTTGTCACACAAAATGTTTCTGATCATCAAACACATTTAACCATTAGTCAAATATAACACAAATAAACACAAAATGCAGTTTTTAAATGATGGTTTTTATTATTTAGGGAGAAAAAAAAAATCCAAACCTACATGGCCCTGTGTGAAAAAGTAATTGCCCCCTGAACCTAATAACTGGTTGGGCCACCCTTAGCAGCAATAACTGCAATCAAGCGTTTGCGATAACTTGCAATGAGTCTTTACAGCTCTGGAGGAATTTTGGCCCACTCATCTTTGCAGAATTGTTGTAATTCAGCTTTATTTGAGGGTTTTCTAGCATGAAGCGCCTTTTTAAGGTCATGCCATAGCATCTCAATTGGATTCAGGTCAGGACTTTGACTAGGCCACTCCAAAGTCTTCATTTTGTTTTTCTTCAGCCATTCAGAGGTGGATTTGCTGGTGTGTTTTGGGTCATTGTCCTGTTGCAGCACCTAAGATCGCTTCAGCTTGAGTTGACGAACAGATGGCCGGACATTCTCCTTCAGGATTTTTGGTAGACAGTAGAATTCATGGTTCCATCTATCACAGCAAGCCTTCCAGGTCCTGAAGCAGCAAAACAACCCCAGACCATCACACTACCACCACCATATTTTACTGTTGGTATGATGTTCTTTTTCTGAAATGCTGTGTTCCTTTTACGCCAGATGTAACGGGACATTTGCCTTCCAAAAGTTCAACTTTTGTCTCATCAGTCCACAAGGTATTTTCCCAAAAGTCTTGGCAATCATTGAGATGTTTCTTAGCAAAATTGAGACGAGCCCTAATGTTCTTTTGCTTAACAGTGGTTTGCGCCTTGGAAATCTGCCATGCAGGCCGTTTTTGCCCAGTCTCTTTCTTATGGTGGAGTCGTGAACACTGACCTTAATTGAGGCAAGTGAGGCCTGCAGTTCTTTAGACGTTGTCCTGGGGTCTTTGTGACCTCTCGGATGAGTCGCCTCTGCGCCTTGGGGTAATTTTGGTCGGCCGGCCACTCCTGGGAAGGTTCACCACTGTTCCATGTTTTTGCCATTTGTGGATAATGGCTCTCACTGTGGTTCGCTGGAGTCCCAAAGCTTTAGAAATGGCTTTATAACCTTTACCAGACTGATAGATCTCAATTACTTCTGTTCTCATTTGTTCCTGAATTTCTTTGGATCTTGGCATGATGTCTAGCTTTTGAGGTGCTTTTGGTCTACTTCTCTGTGTCAGGCAGCTCCTATTGAAGTGATTTCTTGATTGAAACAGGTGTGGCAGTAATCAGGAAACTGAACTCAGGTGTGATACACCACAGTTAGGTGATTTTTTAACAAGGGGGCAATTACTTTTCACACAGGGCCATGTAGGTTTGGATTTTTTTCTCCCTAAATAATAAAACCATCATTTAAAAACTGCATTTTGTGTTTACTTGTGTTATATTTGACTAATGGTTAAATGTGTTTGATGATCAGAAACATTTTGTGTGACAAACATGCAAAAGAAGAAGAAATCAGGAAGGGGGCAAATAGTTTTTCACACCACTGTACATACAGAGGAGTCGGAAGATTTAGAAACTGAGGAGTCGGAGCATTTATCTACCGACTCCACAGCCCTGCTTTTCTCAAGGTAAACTTGAAACAATTAACTAAGCGATAACTGAAGTTCCACACAATGCTTCTCTGTTTTAACCGTCTTGGCGTTAACCCCGAGTGTGACTTGGGCTCGGAATTTAATGTAATTACAGTTTAGACAGAATCCCACTCGGGGTGACGTGTGACGATGCGCTTTTAGAGTGTCAAGGCTGGACAACTCAAGACAGTATCCTGCTGCCATCTAGTGGATGAAAACAAAAAGTCATGCTGCAAAAAACAAATGCAGTACAATCCCTTCTTAACTGGCCTGTTAAAATAAAATAAACTTTTTTTAATCCCGAGTTCTTCTTTATATTATATGTACGCACTTCCTTCTTTCTTGGAAGGTGAGAGTTATTTTAAAACCAGCAAACAACAAAACAGTGTTCAAATTAAATAAAGTGCAGCGTATCAAAAGTCTCTCTATTATTAAAAAAAAATTTGGGGGCAGACTCAGGAAACGAGACGCGATCTTCTCAGAAGACAATCTCAAGTCCCGCGAGAGACACTTTAACTTGCTCCCAGCTCTTAAAACAATGACACGCACAACATGCAGCTCGCAGCAGATGATCCGACCGCTTCTCCTTACGTGTGTTCAGCCACCCTAACCGTTCACAACGCGAGCAGCAGACACACGAAGTGGCAAAAAGGACAGCGGCTGTGCAGGCTTTAAAATGATTGACGCTGCCCCCCCACCACCACGCGAGCAGCGTTATACGTCCTGCGAGAAACATGCAACCACACCCAGGGCCGGAAATCAAGGACAAGTATTGTTTCTACAAAAGTTTTTAAAGGAAAAGTGAAAATAATGCATATGTAACAATTCCCATGAGAACAATAATCTCTTTAAATTGCATATCCGGTAAACACGGGGGTGGGTGAGCGAAGCGAGCAGGGGGTGCAGCCCCCTAGTCTTCGATAAATAAATAATCCATTAACACGAGTGAATTAGTGGAGGTTAAAATCCATTAGTAAAAAAACACAAGTCCTTTCAAAACAACGCAAACGAGGTCAAAGCAATGGCTGGCAGCGGCCTCTTAAAATCCAAAGCACGGTGCCTTCTTCTTTCTACCTGGCGGCTCCCCTGCTTCTCCCATCGGGTTTCACAGCAGGGGGTTGTCGCCCTACCTGCAGGTGCAGCTGCCTTCCACACTGGTCCGGCAGCCCTCTGATCCCTGGACCGAGACTTGGGTTCTTTTCCCAGCGGCCAGGGCTCTCACGCTGGAGGCTAAACCAGCCCAAAGCCTCCACGACTGCCGCTGCCTTTCGACGGCCAGTCATCTTTAATACCCGTCACTCCAGCTCTGAGATCGCTCAGCTGGAGTGACCGCTTTCTTCAGCCCCACCGAGTGTCGGCCAAACACTCATCTGCAGGGGTTCACCTCCCAGCTGTGCCTGCTTTTGCTCCATCGAATCTGCTCTCTCGCTCTCCTCCACCTGCTTCCTTCTCCATTAACCTCCCGTTCTTTCCTGTTCTCCCCGTAGCCGCCTCGCGCTTCTATTTATCACCAGGAATGTGGATCAGATGTGGCAATTTGCAGTTCCCGAGAACAATTGTGGATGCGAGACTCCTCACCTGTGCACTTAAGCTAGGATCGCCCGCATCACGAATTCCGCAGGAACCAATCGGCTGCACATAACACGTCCCCTCGCTAAGCCGCAAGTGCGGCGGTTATTCATTTAAAAAGTGGCCTTTTTGACTGGAGCTGTGGACCCGCTACACCACACTGTCCAGTCGTTGTACGAGAAAAAAACCCGTGTGCGAAATCGTGGAAGAAGCCTTGTGGATATGGTTTCTTCAGGAACGTTGAGGAGGTGCAGCACATACCTTAGAAATATTTTTCTACATGAAAATAGGTACGCGTCGAATTAACCGGCCATGGGTCTGGTCCAGTCCCAAGGTGGCCGGTTAAGAGGGTCTGTACTGCACTTCAATGCTGTCTGTGCCTTTATGGCAGCTCATCAATATTCATGAGTCGGGCGGAGCCTCCAACATGAAACACAATGGCACACGAGAGGCTGTAAAGTCAGTTTTAGAACAAACTGAAACTCAAATCGAGTGACAGCGATGACAACGTGAACTGGTCATCAGCGGTTGACACGGACTGTAAAACTGATGCACACAGCACCACAGAGCCGAACCGCCATGATATGCCCAATGAATTCAATCCCATGAAGCTTCATTGTTTTGCGATAGTGGAGCTGCGCGACAAAAACACAAAATGGCTGCAATAAAGTGCAAGTTCAACCAAGAGGTTAGCCCCCTCCAAGTCCCAGACCCCCTAACCCCAAGTACTGCTCACAATGCAGCAAATGACAATGTTTGTGACAGGAGAAACACGGAAGTCACCAAGATTCGTGTTGAGGCAGCCTGCAATAACACAAGGAGCACAACGATTGTACAGATCAGGCACGGACATTCTACCCTGTCATGTGCAAGCAACAACAAATAAAATTAAGAATTTACAGAAAACATGCGCTATTAACCAACAGACAAGTTAAAAACTCACCAGTACCTTCTTTAAAATTTCAAAAATTGATGCATGGGATGTTATACTAGAGATCCATCCATCCATCATCCAACCCGCTATATCCTAACTACAGGGTCAAGGGGGTCTGCTGGAGCCAATCCCAGCCAACACAGGGAACGAGGCAGGAAACAAACCCCAGGCGGGGTGCCAGCCCACCGCAGTATACTAGAGATATATCACAATAAAAACCGAACATTCCCCAATAAATCTCCTTGAAGAGTACAGGCATTTTCACACTGGTGGTCCTCATCCTCTAAGAGACACTCCCAGACTGTTTGAAAAGGACAAATTTCACACAAAGTCTAAAATGATACCCACGGGCCTCTGGGATTGTGAATCTACGTTATTTTAGTAGAGGTGTAGCGCTCTACGGACTTCCATCGGGAAAGGAAAAATAAGGAAAGTTCCATCACAATTGAGAAGATTTAGGCATTAACCGTTTAAATTGCAGCACACAACTGAATGTTTCAAATATGTGAGGCAACTCTTCTTGATTAATATACAAGGAATTTGCATATGACGGGGGGGACAGATTATGCTAATGCAGGTTGGGCAGCAGGCACTGGTACACCCACCACACGATGAAACCGCTCAGGAAACCCAGTTGGCCTCTGCCAGGTGTTACGTGGGCGTCCCCTCGGCCTGGTCCAGCCACATCGGGTCCTCAATAATGAGGATCACCCTGGGGTAATGGTGCCACAAGGCCGTAGTGCCGTAACAATGCAGGTCATGTGCCTCATTCGGGACCCCGTGAGCAAGACAAAGTCAAACCAGTCACTCCCATCATCACTGGTCAGCATCCATGTCTTTAAACCATATATAGCAGTCTTACCTCAAGCAAAGGGAGAACATGAAACCTGCACACAGTGCCAAGGACTGCGCCAGAAAGTGAGCCCAAGTCCTTAAAGAGGTGCAGCAGACGCCCGAACCACTGATTTTGGTTTATCAGCCCCATTTGTCGTGCATTTAAAATCCTCGTCATGAGTTCACTTTTGGAAGAAAGAGGAGGAGGAGACCTGCGTGTACGAGACGAGTTCGGTCTTTCTTGATCCCTTCCTTCACAAAGCACAGGACCCTCCAGACTCACCACACAAACGGCGTCAACTTACTGTAAACTCCCCGCCATTCTTCAGAAGAGCAGACTTGAAAGAATCGAAGGTCGGGTTCTTCTCCGCCAGGCTTATCACAAACTCCGCTGTGGAAAAAAACAACATTTATTTCTATAGCACATTGTCATACAAACAGTAGCTCAAAGTGCTTTACATAAGAATAGAAAAATAAAAGACACAATAAGAAAACAAAATAAATCAACATTAATTAACATCGAATAAGAGGAAGGTCCAATGGCCAGGGGGGACAGAAAAAACAAAAAACTCCAGACGGCTGGAGAAAAAATAAACTCTGTAGGGATTCCAGACCATGAGACCGCCTGACCAGTCCCCTCTGGGCATTCTACCTAACATAAATGAAACATCTCGGACGTCACTTTAAATTGAACTTCTGCTTCACGTCCAATTCCGAGTTTATACCAACGTAAGTCACGGAGACCAAATACGAACTAAGAACCCGTATAGTGACAATCGAGGCTCGGCAAACAGATACGCGGGACCCGGTCGGATTCGCCAACTTACCCATATCTTTATCGTTAATCCCCAAGTGATTATCCAGCTCTGTGCACACCTTGGACACCAGCGACAAATACTCCAGCTTCTGGAGCTCATCAGCTCCTATGTCAGCCATAATTTACTCTTACTGTAAACCCCGATAATTAATAAATCCAAAAGAAAACTTGTTTAAAAAAACGAGACTCGGTTCCACAAGTCGTCACCTTCGAAGGCCCCGCACCAAAATGTCGCCTCAGTCAGCCGTAAACTCCACTGCAGAAACTGACCAACTAAAACCGCAAAACGTAGCCACTTCACAAAAATACAGAAATAAAAACAAGACAGCGACGATCTGCAATAGCGGCAGCCATCTTGGGAAAACACTCTGACCCTTGACCCCGCTGAAAATGACGTCATCTTCAACGCTTGTCTTTTTTATTATTTTTATTTGCATTAATAAAAAATCGATCTTACGTGACAAATCTTATAATCACGAAACTTCCATTTTCTGTTATTTTTATGCTTTGTGTTTATATTTACGCTTTTTTATTATCCCTTGCGAAATCACTCGTGCGTTTCCGACCAATCTCGGCTCATTTCGTATTCGGCGTATTGGCCGTTGAAAACTGTAGAGCGCTTGTCTGTAACAGCCGTGCAATTTATGATCCATGTAAAGGTTAGCTTTTTTTTTATTCACTTTTCATTCTCTCAGTGGCGCTCAGAATCAATCCATACAACCCCATCTGACACGGCTGTTTTCACTAAAGACGCTATAGCTCTGCAGTGTACCACGATGCATACTAACGCACAATCACCCACCCCCCCTCCCCCCCGGCCCCCCGGTTGGGACACACAAACGCTGGCGAAGCTGCCTTCTTCGTATCTCACCGTCACTTGCTTTTCGTTTTATTGAGTGTTCCTGCCAGTCCCCGCATGTTGCTGTATGCTTTTTCTTTTGTACTCCAGGACATGCAGAGGAGAGAATAGTAAAGAGCAGTAAGTTCGGCGCTATATGCAATCATCAGACACTCCCCATCTGCCCGTTGTTTTGTTATACTTTTCAATACTTTTATACTGCTCAAACGGGCATGCTCAAAAATACACGTGTAATGCCACGAAAAGTGCACGAGACACTTCATTTCGCAAACAAAACAAGTGCAAGACTATCTGTATAACCGAAGAAAAAAGCAAGTTACAGTAGGCGATTGATATGACAGCTTGCATGGTGCAATGCTAAGAAGTTCTGATTTTCATTCCGTGCTATATGAAATCATCACATTCAAATATTAACAGTTCCCACACACCCAAGGACCGTCCTTCCTACATTTACGACATGTGTAATTGTTGCAGTGCACACACCTCTCTGTGCTATGATTTCTATCACACTGAATGAGCACCTGACAGTGTACTTTCTTACACCAATATATGTTCCTGTGACGGTGAGATACGAAGAAGCAGCTCGCCAGCGTTTGTGTGTCAGAACCGGGGTGATTGTGCGTTAGTATGCATCGTGGTACACTGCAGAGCTATAGCGCGTCTTTAGTGAAAACAGCCGTGTCAGATGGGGTTGTATGGATTGATTCTGAACGCGACTGAGAGAGTGAAAAGTGAATAAAAAAAAAAGCTAACCTTTACATGGATCATAAATTGCACCGCTGTTACAGACTGAAATCAAATGTATGCTTTTATCTTAAAACAGTAAGAATAAGAGCAGTTTACTTCTCAAAACGGAGGGGCGCAGGATCGAACCGACCCCTTGATTCAAGCAGGCTGAGTCTATTGAGCCACAGAGTCAGTTACAGAAAACTGGTGTCAATGTCGCATGTTAAGGCGGCTTTTGTTTCTGCAGTTATATGTTTGAATAAAAGTGCAATTGTGTTATTCTTGTGAAAATGTTTCTTTGCTATTTGGACTTCAGGCTTCATACATTATATAGTTTATGCCTACATTTTGTCATCTACTACTAGAATATAAAAAACGTTTCTGTTTTAACAATGTGTTTACACAGATTACTGTAGAAACGGAACAGACATGAAATGCGTGTGTTCCAAACAACGATCTATTATTTCCACTCTAAAACTCCACTTCACTCCCAGATACTCAATCAAGGCATGAGCTGAGAGAAGTTCGTGCACGTTCTAAATTGGTGGGGGATGGAATAGCCGGCTTCTCTTTATCAGCACATTTAGAGAACAAAGGGCGCTGGCGGAGAGGTGTGAAGGGATTTAAAAAGCAGTTTAAGGTGGGACGGAATTACGAGTTTTTTCGTAGGCTCTGGTAATTCTAGTGTTAAAGAGGTGCAGCAGACGCCCGAACCACTGATTTTGGTTTATCAGCCCCATTTGTCGTGCATTTAAAATCCTCGTCATGAGTTCACTTTTGGAAGAAAGAGGAAGAGGAGACCTGCGTGTACGAGACGAGTTCGGTCTTTCTTGCTCCCTTCCTTCACAAAGCACAGGACCCTCCAGACTCACCACAGAATCACAACACAAACGGCGTCAACTTACTGTAAACTCCCCGCCATTCTTCAGAAGAGCAGACTTGAAAGAATCGAAGGTCGGGTTCTTCTCCGCCAGGCTTATCACAAACTCCGCTGTGGAAAAAAACAACAACATTTATTTCTATTGCACATTTTCATACAAACAGTAGCTCAAAGTGCTTTACATAAGAATAGAAAAATAAAAGACACAATAAGAAAACAAAATAAATCAACATTAATTAACATCGAATAAGAGGAAGGTCCAATGGCCAGGGGGGACAGAAAAAACAAAAAACTCCAGAAGGCTGGAGAAAAAATAAACTCTGTAGGGATTCCAGACCACGAGACCACCTGACCAGTCCCCTCTGGGCATTCTACCTAACATAAATGAAACATCTCGGACGTCACTTTAAATTGAACTTCTGCTTCACGTCCAATTCCGAGTTTATACCAACGTAAGTCACGGAGACCAAATACGAACTAAGAACCCGTATAGTGACAATCGAGGCTCGGCAAACAGATACGCGGGACCCGGTCGGATTCGCCAACTTACCCATATCTTTATCGTTAATCCCCAAGTGATTATCCAGCTCTGTGCACACCTTGGACACCAGCGACAAATACTCCAGCTTCTGGAGCTCATCAGCTCCTATGTCAGCCATAATTTACTCTTACTGTAAACCCCGATAATTAATAAATCCAAAAGAAAACTTGTTTAAAAAAACGAGACTCGGTTCCACAAGTCGTCACCTTCGAAGGTCCCGCACCAAAATGTCGCCTCAGTCAGCCGTAAACTCCACTGCAGAAACTGACCAACTAAAACCGCAAAACTTAGCCACTTCACAAAAATACAGAAATAAAAACAAGACAGCGACGATCTGCAATAGCGGCAGCCATCTTGGGAAAACACTCTGACCCTTGACCCCGCTGAAAATGACGTCATCTTCAACGCTTGTCTGTTTTATTATTTTTATTTGCATTAATAAAAAAACGATCTTACGTGATAAATCTTATAATCACGAAACTTCCATTTTCTGTTTTTTTATGCTTTGTGTTTATATTTACGCTTTTTTATTATCCCTTACGAAATCACTCGTGCGTTTCCGACCAACCTCGGCTCATTTCGTATTCGGCGTATTGGCCGTTGAAAACTGTAGAGCCGCTTGCGCTGATTATTATTATTTATTATTATTATTATTGTCATGAATATCTTATGATTTTAATTTCACTTTGATAGTTCATGAAGTTAGGTTAATATCACGTCCTGCACTTTAGCGCTACTGTTTTGTCCTCAGATCATTCATTTTCAAAACCCACTCGCCCGATTCAGTGGGGCGTCAGTCAGGACTGTCTTTAACACATGGGCACAGTGGGCAGTTGCCCCACGAGTCTAGGGGCCCACGTTTTTTCGGATGCCTATCTATATTTCTGTTTTGCTATCAAAACAGGGGTCCCAGTGCTCTACTTTGCCCGGGGGCCTATGATACTGTTAAGACGGCCCTAGTGTTGGTGCCAAATCGTCGAGCTCAAGGCAGAAGGCGCTATAATTAACACCCACTTGGGCACCCCCACCACCTGGCAAACGTAAAGCTGCCACTTAACAGGTCAGTCCGCCTTTGGGTTGTGAGATTAAAACCGCAGCCCCCAAAAGAAAACCTAGCAGAGGTAAAGTTTTTTAAGCACGAAACAAGAAATCAGGTTGAGTTTAGCTCCTTATTCTGCTGGCTATCAATTCACGCAGACCAGTTTACTTGTCATAATATAACACTCCCAAGATTCAATTAATCCACGAATAACCTATCTAAATAATCCATCCATCCATCCATCCATCCGTCCATCCATTATCCTAACTACAGGGTCACGGGGGTCTGCTGGAGCCAATCCCAGCTAACACAGGGCGCAAGGCAGGAAACAAACCCCAGCCCACCGCAGCCATCTAAATAATATAATTTAAAAAAAGTCTCGTTTTCCATGACAAGTCGCCATGTTCATTCTGTGTGGAAGTGGAGTTTAAGCACAGTGTAGTTGCAGCCCGCAATGCCCGTGAGGTCAGTGACTTTAAGACCACAACCCCAGTCACGAAATGACCACCAAATGCTCGCTTATGCTGTGCGTGTGTTTAGGATGTATGAGTGCAGGAAGGAGGGCGGGGTTATTTGACTCGGAAGGCATTCCGTCATCTTGTGGGCGTTCCCTGACTGATATCACACCAATTGCAGGCTGCAGGTAGCATAGACATATATGGTCCAGATCTAATTATACAATTGTCATTACGCTATAACTTATTAAGTTTATTACATAGTAAATCACCCGAAAAATCACAAACCATCGAGAAGTGTGCGAAATGACGACATGGAGATTCGTCTTCGCGCCAAACTGGAATCGTCTCCGCATACATCAAAGTCATGTAGACGATCTGGATCTGAATAATTAGATCTGGGCCACCCTGTATAGCTAGACGCTGCATTCATTGTGTTGCCCAGTCGACACGATATGTCAGCTCATCCTCCATATTGCAAGTGGCAAAAGTGCCTTTTAAACTAATACAGGTAGACGTGGAAACCGGGTTTTCTGATGAAAAAATAATAACGTTTAAAACAGTATCGTTTACGTACTACAGATTTTGGCGAATCGTTTAAATGCAATTATTTACAGATTTTGGCGAATCATTTAAAAGCAATTTCTTATATCCATTTATACACTAATAATAGTGATTATTAAATAATAATAATTATTATTATTAATAATAAATAATTCCTCCCATATAAGTAACATTTCTCGGACTGCCTTCTTCCATCTCCGAAACTTTTCCAGACTTCGTCCTGTTCTTACCCAACACAGTACTGAAGTATCAGTTAATGCCGGAGTCACCTCACGTATAGATTATTGTAATGCTATGTTGTCTGGCATCCCACAAAAACGTATCCATCGCTTATAACCTGCTGTTGTAAATCCACTGAACACGTCACACCGATTCTCTCTCACGTCACTGGCTCGCTGTTCACTACTGAATACGACACACAATCCCGCTCTGAACATTTAAAGCTCTCCACACCTCGCTGATCTCCTCCAGACTGGCACTCCTCTCACCCACTCAGATCCTCATCTGCAGCTCGACTTTCTGTGCCACACGTCAGACTCAGTGCTATGAGATCTCGAGCGTCTCTCCTGGTGCTCCTCAATTCTTGAATTCTCTTCCCTCTCGTATCCGTCAGCTCGATTCAATCACACATTTTAAAACTGCCCTCAAAACTTCTCTTTTCAAACTGGCATAACAATTGTGAATTTTGCACTGTTATTGCCAGTTATCGTTGTTTGTTTGCTAATTATTGCTTTTTGATTTATTCTCTTGTTTTAATTTTACTCATGTTGTTTAATTTTATTGTAAATTGACCTTAAGTGCTAAGAAAGGTGCCTATTAAATAAAATGTATTATTATTATTATTATTATTATTATTATTGAGACGAAAACTTGACCAATGTCTGAAAGTCAAGATAGTAAGACAGCAACTGGCCGTCCGGTCTTTCTTTTAACAGTGAAATGATCCACTCAATGACAAAAATCAACAATTTTATGTATGCAAATTGACTTAATAATTTCTGGAAACATTTCACTCCTTCCTCACTCAATCTCTCTCATGCACACACAAACACACAATGTGGTTAATTAAATATATACAGGATAGGATCTCAAATCCTTGACACAGAACAGTCTTCCATAGCTTTTTCCGTGTGCTGCCACTCTGTAATTTGAGAGGATTCAGTCTGTCAATGTGGTGCGGCCTTAGTTTGTGAAGACAGAGACGACTAAAGACTTGAATATAAAATGGTGGCTGTCAATTTCAAATGGTGTTTCCTCGATGTCTGAACCAATCTCAGCCCGAACAGACTGACTGATCAAAGATCCACTGACAGCTTGTCCTCATGTCGGCTGTCAGATAACACGCTCAGCTACTGTGACCACCTTGACTGGACCCTCCTTTGTTTTTCAATGTGAGCGAGTGGTAGCTTTGATCATATGACACCAGTACAACATCTGTTACCAAACTGGCATGGCACACGTCACAGGACAGCTTTCTCCAAATCCCGTCTAAGGGCTGCCTGACCTCCCTCTGCTTCCTGAGGTGGATTTCTTTGGGAAACCTTCAGAGTTTGAGAAATGTTAACAGCTAACAACATCTACATAGTCAGTGACTAAATACGTTTATCCAAGACGTTGTTTGGAGGCTCACTTGAGCACATACATACATAGCTTTGCTAGTTTAGCCTGGCGTAGCTAAAGTTAAGATTATAAAACGGGATTTTCTAATAGCCAGATATAACCACAATTATTCAGCCTTACCTATGGAATGTAATCCCCAGGATCTGGTTTGGCGCGTACAGCGGTTTGCACAATCCCAAGCAGTCCATGCGTGAGGCATCTTTATCCATCACTTTACTCCACAGCAGTGCCACTCGCAATATGGCGGCGACGTTGACGTACGGCGCTGCTAGTCATGCGGCATCTAGTAATTCTATGTCTATGGCAGGTAGAGCTATCTCGATTTCCTCCGATACCTCTCCTTTTCTCCCATATTCATGAAGCTCCGCGCGTTAAACCTAAAAGGAAAAAATCAGGGACACTGTAGGGGGCGCTCCAGCACCACAGATACGGAGAGCTGCGGCGTTAACACGTTGGAGGAAGGCATTTTCCTACCGGCAGATGGCGCCAAACCTTCCTTCCGTTGCGCTGTTTAATTTTCTTTTTCTTAAACTGCCACGTCTGACCCGGGAAGGCTGAACGAAAGCAAACTGTCCCAACAGCTTTTCCCCGATGGCCATTTCTGTCTCACGTGGCGATGACCTCTTGATCTTTATGACCTCTTGCTTGATTAAATCCATTGATGTTAATTAGGCGAGCAGAAGTAAAGGGCTCGGGGTCAGCGCGTCCATCAAAGTAACGGCCGGCGTTGTGTCACTTTTATTAGAGCAGGGAAAGAAGAAATAAACCAAAAGATCTTGGGGAGGGGGTTAGCGGGGCTGGATAGATATTTAAAGTTCTGTCCAAAGCAGAGGGGCACACAAGTATTGGGAATGTGGCTTTTTGGTAGCTAATTCAGTGTGTTAAAATCCATTCCAAACGAAACGTTCCCTTAAAACACACAAACAGAAGACCCCACATCACCCAGCAGCCCCTCACACAACGGGTGCCCTTTAATGTCTGCCCTGTGGCGTGTGGCTGACCTGGGTGCTGGAGACAGACCACCATGGACCTGCTTACTTGGTCTCATCAGGATCCCAAATGGGGACCTCACAAGACAGCAGAGGCCCAATGGGGCATCCAGTCAAGAAAGGACAATGTGAATGTGGGGTCAGGGGAGTGTAAGGGGGCAGTCTGACACTCCAGACCAGATAGTAAGAGGGGGGGCATCTGAAATACTGGGGGGGGATCCCAGAAATCAACCAAGTAACTGCATACCCAACAGTAGGGGGGGTGGGGGGCTTCGTCCAGGTAAATGACCCCCATGGAGCCAAGCCTGACTGGATGGCAGTGAGTGACAAGGTGCCAGCTGGTGAGGCCCCCAAACCATGCAGGGTCTCTCAAGTTCATTCCAATCACTAAACCATGTTGGGTAAGTATGCCAGGTGGAGTATGTATGGGTGGGGGGGGTCCCTATTTAATTGCCCCCCATTCTGGAGAAGGATCAAGCCTTGTCATTGTTCATCAAGAGATTATGCTGAGGGAGGTGACGTTTCATGTTACGATTGCCCACCTTTAATGAGGGGAGCAACCCTCCTTTTTTATTATAATTTAATATTTGTAAAGGAGACCCCGATGGAGGCCTTATGTAGCTCTACATTAAGTGGCTCCTCCGCGTCTTCCGCCTGGGGGGCTCTGTTTTGTTTCTCTTTATTGTGGGGGGATTGTTTTACAATTCCAGGTCTTCATCATGCAGTGTTCTTTTATTACATGGTAGCGTTTTATGTCTAATTGTTCAGTCCTCTGTGGGGGTGGGGGTGTCACTTTCATTAATTTCTTATTATTATGAGGGGGTGTCACCATTTCAGTTTCTTATATTTTCTTTAATACATGAAGGTTTTGACAAATTTATTTTCTCTTTAAAAAGGTGGTGGTGGGCTTCGTATTTAATATTCAAGGATGACATCATATAGCATCTCACATTATGAATAATTCATGAAGCAGGGAGGGGTCTGAAATCCGAGGGGGCCGGCGAGTGAAATTTTAGTTTAACTTTCATAACCAATGAAGAGAAAAGTGGCAACAAACACTTATTGTTATAATGGAGTATCACAGAACCAAATTCATTGATATTTTATTACCTTATTAATAATTTCTGTTCATTGAAAGTGTAATAAGCTCGTATTGGCCTCCCCGACACTCACCTTCTACAGCACATCCTCGGATGCTCAAGACAGCAGACCTAAACGGCGGATGGAGAAGGTCTGCAGACCCCTTCGCTTTCTGGACGCTTCAATGTGTTGAATTTTTAATTTTAAATCAGGAAAAATGTGCTGTTTTTGCCCCTCAATCTACACTCAATCTGCGTACGTTTCCTCCGACAGTCCAAGGACATGCAGATTAGGTGCATTGGTGATCCTAAATTGTCCCTACTGTGTGCTTGGTGTGTGGGTGTGGGTGCACCCTGTGGTGGGCTGGCGTCCTGCCCGGGGTTTGTTTCCTGCCTTGTGCCCTGTGTTAGCTGGGATTGGCTCCAGCAGACCCCCATGACCCTGTAGTTAGGATATAGCGGGTTGGATAATGGAGGGATGGATAGATCTACACTCGATATCCCATAATAACACACATGTGTTCAGAAGGTTTGCAGATTGACTCAGATTCAGATAAGTCTCTACAAGCTTGGCACTCCTGCGTTTCAGCAGTTGATGCCACTCTTCCTGGCAGATCTGCTCAAGCGCCATTAGATTGGAAGGGAAGCGTCTGTGAACTGCCATCTCCAGGTATCTCCATAGATGTTCTATGGGGTTTCAGTCTGGGCCACTCATGGACACTCCAGCATTGTCTAGTCAGTGAGCCATTGCCCTGGTCTGAAGTGGTGTGCAGTCTGGAGCAGGTTTTTATTACAAGGATCTCCCAGGATTTGGCTTCATTCACCCTTCCCTCCATTCTGACCAGTCTTTCTGTCTCCACAGCCTGAGGGTGCCACCCTCATGATTTACCATAGGGATGGTATTAGGGAGAAACTGAGCAGCTCCTGGTCTTCTCCAGACATGGTGCTTGGAATTCTGCTCAGAGAGTTCAAGTTACATCTCATCAGAGCACAGAATCTTTGTCCTCCACTTTAAATGTCTTTTCCTCAACAGTGGCTTCCATCTTGCTGCTCTACCAAGAACACCTGATTGATGGGGTGCTGCTGAGATGGCTGGCCTTCTGACAGGTTCTCCTATCTCAGCAGACCATTGGGTTCTTCATCACCTTCTTAACTAAGGCCCTTCTAGCCCAGTTACTCAGTATGGCAGGATGGCCAACTCAAGAAGAGTCCTGGGGGTCCCAAATTTCTTCCTTTTCTCAATTATTAAAGTCACTGTGCACATTGGGACATTCATGGCTTTAGAAATGGTTTGATCCCCTGGCCCTGATCTGCGCCTCATCACAGTTTGATCAGGAAGGTCTACAGGGAGTTCCTTGGTCTTCTTGGCCTGGTGTTTGTCCTGACATGCAGTGTGACTTGTGGGACCCTCAGCACACAGGCACACGGGTGCCATTCTAAATGACGTCCAGTCAACTCATTTGGCCACAGGTGGACTCCAGGTAAGTCCTAACATCTCAAGGAGAATGAAAATCAAACAGAATATGGCACCTGAGCACAATGTAGAGTGCCAGCACAAAGGGTCCGAATGCTTCTAGCAATGAGAGATTTCAGCTTTTGCTTTGTAATAAATGTCAGACCTTTATGATTGAGTGATGAATTGGATATCGAGCCTTTGAAATCTGATATCAACTTTGAGGATGTTGATATCAAATTTCAAAAGCGTGATATCAACTTTTAAAAACTTGATAACAAATTTCATAAGCAGGAAAATGGTTTAAATGTTAAAACAGCCTGCCATATTTTAGCATTTATGCTGTCTTTTTTGAAATTAAGCTTCAAAAGCACAATATCAAATTTTAAAAGCTTGATATCAAATTTAAAACTAACAATATCTGATATGAAGTAAAATGGATTAAATGTTAAAACAGCCTGCCATAGCACACCAACTCTGGTCTCCTTACTGCTTACCACTGCGCCACGGAGCTCACTCCACGCGCATACTAAACAGATGCAGACTCAAAACAACTCGGAACGAAAGTGAAATCCCAGCGAGCGCACGTCAGCCCTGAGCTGAGAAATGAGTGCCGAACATTCGTGGTAAACTACAAGTGCAGCCCGCGGCGCGCGGCCTTTAAATGCCAAACGGAGTGCGAGCTGGAGGGACGCGCGCTTTCTACTGCGCATGCGCTTCTCTTGTACCGGTCAGCGGTTGGCGTTTTTAATTGGCCGCTCATTGGGCGAACTGCACTTGAGGGCGCGAGTCTAATACGCGTATGGAGTTCGAAACTGAGCGGGCAGGTGGAGGGTGGGGGCATCACTTCTTAATTCATGCTTATTGTGGGGTCCCCTTATTTAGTTTGTCTTTACTATAACGGGGTGTATGCCTGTTTAAGTTCTCAGTTGTCTCCGTTGTTAGCGTAAGCTCCGCGGGTAGGGGGTACTCGGAGGTCACTTTGTATGAAATCATTTTAAACGTCGACTGAATTGGGTGCACCTTTTCATACTTTAATGTCACAGTCCTGATAGTTGCATGGGATCCCTGTTCTGAACAGTGGGGTCTTGCATTATTTAATTTCACAACTCTGTATTATTCAGGGGTGGCACGGTGGTGCAGTGGTAGTGCTGCTGCCTCGCAGTTAGGAGACCCAGGTTCACTTCCCAGGTCCTCCCTGCGTGGAGTTTGCATGTTCTCCCCGTGTCTGCGTGTGTTTCCTCCCACAGTCCAAAGACATGCAGGTTAGGTGGATTGGAGATTCTAAATTGGCCCTAGTGTGTCCTTGGTGTGTAGGTGGGTGTGCCCTGCGGTGGGTTGGCACCCTGCCCAGGATTGGTTCCTGCCCTGTGTTGGGTGGGATTGGCTCCCGTGACCCTGTGTTTGGATTCAGCGGGTTGGAAAATGGATGGGTGGATGGATGTGTTATTCAGTATCTCCTATGTAAATGTGCGGCGTTGTTTCCCAGCTTGGGGAGGGTGGGGGTCCCCATATTTAATTTCAGTTGATTTAATCTCTCATTTCATTTGTGCTGGGGTCTTCTTATTTCGTTTTGAACAATGGCCTACATCTGGAGGGCATCATTTATATTGAAATGCTCCCGTTTCCATGGCTCTTTATTGTGGGGGTCTCCCTCTTTAATTTTCCAGCTTTCTGTGGTGTGCGTTATGGTGGTGGGCAGGGGGGCATTTTTTGATTATTGTAATTTCCAAGTTCTTTATGGTGGTGGCTTTTCAGATTTCAAATTTCTTTTTTTCTTTATTGTGGTGGTCTTCCAATTTAAAATCCCATCTCTCTATGGGATGTACAGTGGTGACGGGTGGTGGTGTGGTCTTTTAATGTCATTTGTAACAGCTAATTACTTCAGGAGGGAATATTTACTATGATAATGTCCCAGTTCTGTATAACAGCAGTGACTTCCTATTTAATTTCTCTTTATTGGGGGTGTCTCTCTATTTAATTGCCCCTCCTACTATATTCTGTGTGTGTGTGTGTGTGTGTGGAGGGGGAAATCTTTTAATTTGATTTTTTAACAGTGGATTCTTCTCATACAATAATTGATTTTGAAGTTCTATATCATGGGGGGCTTTTCTTCTTTAGTTTTTGTTTATTCTAGAAGGGTCTCCATATTTCAAATCATCTTTTTGTTGGTGGGGTCTTTAATGTCACTTTTAACAACTGGTCATTTCAATTATAATGTCCCAGCTCTGTATGGTTGGGGGGGTCTCTGTATTTAATTTCCCCTCCCACACTGCTCTCCGTGTATGTGTGTGTGTGTAATTGAGGGAGTCTTGTTATTTGCGTTTTCAATAATACACTACGTCACTGGTTTCATTTCATAGTATAATTTATCATCTTTTTACGAAACGGGGGTCCTTTCTGAGCACTGCATATTTTTTAAGGGTGTCCTTATAATCGTCTCTTTTGTTTGAGCCTTCAACCCCCCCACCTCAATCACAATCAGATAATCACACAGCTGAGGTTCCAGTCCTGAGACTTCAGACCCCCACCCCCCACCCCCACTTCCACCCCCACCCTCACAGACGCCACAGCGCGTGAAGAGTTAAGCCCCACCCGCTGGCTCCCGCACCGCCGCACCGCACTGAAGCGGCCTGCTCCTCGGCCTCTGAAGGCGCCGCACCTCGGGGGACAAGGCTGTGAAGTTTGCCCGCAGTCCGCGTATCATTAACATACGTCACCATAGCAACGCCTTGCAGTTGAGACGCCTCAGGCTCGGGCACGCGCTCAGGCTCGCGCTTTCAAGACTGCAAAACATCTGCCGGCCTTCTTACTGAAACGGAGGAAGAAACGCGTGGGTCAGGGTCACCGGGGGCAACGTGATGTCCTTTCGGACTACTTGAATAAAGCCCCCCTAAACCAGACAAAGGGAAGAAAATGACATCCAGCCTTGTTGGCATACTGATTTCAAACTCCTCTTTACCCATCAGGTCACTAAGCACTAGAAGTGAGATTTTAACTACCAGGTTTGTGCGTTCAAAAAGTTTACCTGTCGAGACACACGTTGTCACGTCTTTTTATCTTGTTACTCATTTCCAGTAAACTGGGAGTGTCCTAAGCCTACAGGAACTCACTAGGCCACAGAGAAGCAGACTGAGGTGTAAGTCATGGGGGGAAACACCAGGATTAAAAAGGGACACTGGAGAGGTAAATGGAGGGATGGATGGAGGGAAGAGAGGATGCATGGTTAGTTGGATGTGCATAGATATACTGAACATATGGATGGATGGCTATTTGTGGAGAAGGGTGTTGATATATGGAGGGTTAGGTGGATACCTGGATGGAAACACAGAGAAGAAAAAATAGATAGGTGGCTGGATAGATACAGTAAATGGATACCTGCATGTATGGATGGGTGGGAAGTTAGAGAGAAAGGTGCAAAGACTGGAGGAAGATGGGTGGATGGACACATGGAAGGACTGATGAATAGATACCCGGACATCTATGGGAGGATAGATAGATAGATAGATAGATAGATAGATAGATAGATAGATAGATAAAGGTGAAAGTAGAGTGAAAGACACTATATGATAGATAGATAGAGTGAAAGACACTATATAATAGATAGATAGATAGATAGATAGATAGATAGATAGATAGGCACTAGATAGATAGATAGATAGATAGATAGAGTGAAAGCCACTATATGATACATAGATAGATAGATAGATAGATAGATAGATAGATAGATAGATAGATAGATAGATAGATAGATAGATAGATAGAGTGAAAGACACTATATAGATAGATAGATAGATAGATAGATAGATAGATAGATAGATAGATAGATAGATAGATGAAAGGCACTATATAATAGATAGATAGATAGATAGATAGATAGATAGATAGATAGATAGATAGATAGATAGAGTGAAAGACACTATATGATTGATAGATAGATAGATAGATAGATAGATAGATAGATAGATAGATAGATAGAGTGAAAGACACTATATGATTGATAGATAGATAGATAGATAGATAGATAGATAGATAGATAGATAGATAGATAGATAGATAGATAGATAGAGTGAAAGACACTATATGATAGATAGATAGATAGATAGATAGATAGATAGATAGATAGATAGATAGATAGATAGATAGATAGATAGATAGATAGATAGATAGATAGATGAATGAACATACAGATAGATAAGAAGATAAGTCAGTGGCTGGGTGGGTGGATTCATATGTAGATCGATAGATGAATGGATAGACAATTAATTCCTGGATGTATGGATGAACAGGTGGATGAGCTGATGGATGGAAATACGGATATATAGATGAATAGATGGATTCCTGGGTGTATGGATGTGCATTTACAGTTGATAGGTGGATAGAATGATGTGTGGATAGACAGATAGGTGGACAGATGTATAGGTATATGAATGGGTGGATGGATGGATTGGACTGACAGAGTATGTATAGATGCGGAAGTGGGTGGATAGAGAGACAGGAGTGACAGGTGGATGTGTGTATAGATGAGTAGGTAGATGGACTCATGCAGAGATGGACAGCTAGACGGGTGGATGGATGGATGTATTTGTGGAGAAATGGATGAATGGATAGATCAAAAATACTAGTTGGATGGGTGGATAGATGGACTCACTGTACATAGGGGGGGTAGATGAATGGATGGATGCCCGAATATATAGAAGCACTGGTGAATAGGAGAACATGTGGATGAATAGGTGGATGGATGCATGGATGCCTTAGTGGACAAATGGATAGATACCTGAATGTGTGGTTGGGCAGATGTCCGGATGTATCTATGGATGGATGAATGGATTGACATCTGGATATATTGTTGAACAGAAGGATGGATCAGTCATTGGAAAGATGGATGGATGCCTGTGTGTAATGATAAATAGGTGGACGGAAGGACACGTGGATAGCTATGTTGGTAAATGGACAGACAAATGGCTGGATGCCTCAGTGGACAGAGGAGCGAATGACTCGATGGACAGACAGGTGAAGTCCCAGTTGCTGTGCTCACCGTTTCATTCCCCCCACCCAGTAGAGCCCTTCACTCGACATGACATGAAACACAGTGAAGTCCACTGCAGTGACAGACATGACAATAAGAGAGGTCCATGTAATGACGTGACCCTGGCACAGTTTATGGGCCACAGCCAAGTGACACCCAACCCCCATCCCATGAATCATGGCTGAATAATTTAGTGCCATTGATCCCCCCAGACAGGTCGGCTTTACTGCCGTGTGATGAGATTCTGTCCTGTGCTGGTGGTCTGTGGATGAGGGGTTCATAGTTGGGGGCTTGATGCTTACTTCTCTGTCTTACTCGCACATATGCTGATGGGTAGGCAGGGTTCAAGTTGGGCATCGCACCTCTGGCGCCAGTGACACGCTGCCAGCACTGAGGGGTTTGTCTCTTTCTTTCTGCTGCTGTTGCTCCACAGGACATCTCCCACAGTTGACGCCATTCATTCTGTATGTGTACCACCCTCACCCTTCCAAACACCACACACACACGCACACTCAGAAGGCTGTCGCCATTTCCCCCCCTTTGTTTCTTAATGCCACTTATCCTAATCCTGACACCACTGATGGGGTCCCAGCTTTGTCGGTTGAGCTCGTGCTGACCCTTATGCCCCTAATCTACAGCTTTGGGACATGTTGACGATGACCCCCTCCAGTTCCATCCCCTTAAGCAATCTGAAATTTGCCTACAATGTTTTGAAATATCACAAAAAGATGTCACAATTAATGACAAAAGGGAACAAACGGCTGCGCCTGGGGCTCAATGGGACGGCCCCCCTTCTTTCACTGCACGTGTCCTTGGCAGCCCACCCCATCGTACCGAGTCTCATCTTTCACTGATGTGTTACTGGAAATCCCAGGTCGTCTGCTGAGAATTTTATGAGACCCTCCTGAGTGTGGTGAGGGGGCCGAGATCAAAAGCAGCTCATTACTGATGTGGCTGTGGGAGTCGGGCCCGCTGCTGATCCTGCCGATTCTTCATTGCCTCTGCTTTGTGTCACTTTGATGCCATTTCCCCAGCTAGGTGACGTGGCAGCATTAGAGCCAGATGTCCCCTGTAGTAATGCGGTGTGCCAAAGCCCTAGCACACACCCCCCCTGCCACCCTGTCTGTCTGTGTGAGGATGAAGATGAAGAGACAATGAGGACAGACAGACTTGGGGACACTGAAGAACATCTGAGAGTGACATGCTGACCCCAAGTGGTTAATTAGCTGCCCTGCAAAACCAAAGTGTCAGGTTCACTGACCTGTGTGAGTCACAAGTTTACCATGAAAGGCGCTATAAAGGAATAACAATTTTGTACTGAAATGTCAGAATGAGACTCATATAATAAGGACAAGATGGTGAATGGACAGACAGACAGATGGACCTATAGGCACTGATGAAAGAGAAGAACGTATGTGGACAGATGGACACAAATGAGGACAGAGAGAGCCCAACAGTGACAGTTACACATGGAGACAGAGGCTGAGGGCACAAGCACCAACAGGGGGATAGACTGGCATACAGGACCGTTTCATAACTCGCAAGTATGTGGAGAGCCTTGACAAACACGCACACAGACACAAGTGGGCATGTGCTGCCAGGTCCCCACCGTCCACTGGAAGCCACTTAGTTTGGGTCATCCCACTGACTCCGTACATGATGGAGTCCATACAGCTTCATAGTGGTGCGTCTTGGCAGGGAGAGGACACAGCACCTCCGTTTTGGTGCCACAGTGCCAGCCAGTTAACTCTGGTCATTGAGCACCAGCCCTCGGATGACTGACAGAAGGAACGTCATTCATCTTCTCTGTGGCTGGGGGGCTCCTAGTTCAGCCTCAATCAGCTCAACATGACGGAGCAACTTGCCCAGGCCAGGTAGGCATCAGGCATTTGGGTCCAGGTGAGGAGAGCTGGCTTTAAGTTACAGAGACTGGTTAGGTCTGCAGAGTCGGGTGACCTCGGGGGCTATGGCTGGTTTGTTACGCAGACCTCCTGGACCTCGTCGTCCTGTTAGAGAAATGGCTGGCAGTTTCGATTTAAGCAATCAGTCAGGCCAAGCAGGCTATGAGGAGTCTGCTCCCAGTACAGCCATGACAAGACCAGTTAGGCATTAGCCACACCAATAGGGGGTCTACTAGACCTCAACTGGGTGATATAGACCTGGGTCAATGGAAGGTAATGAACTCCAGGTCAGACCTCAGTCAGACCACTTAGAACTTTAACCAGTGGTCAGTCAGTTCAGAGCCACGGAGTGTGTGACCACAGTAAAGTCTTTTAAAAGGGTCATTTGTCCTTGGCCAGTAATGACCAGTGCACTTCAAAGACGAGTCCAATTCCATTGAGATTTCTTCAAAGCACTAAGCTGACCACCTGGTCGAGATCTGACTAGCAATCGGTTTTCTCATAACTGACCACACGGCACCAGCCGACTTCAATATTGGTGGGGGACTTCTCGTTTTTTTTTTTTACTGGCCCTACTGGTCATCTCCATATCTGACCATAACATTGAACTCAAGCACTGGTCAAGGGTTAAGTGGTCTGACTGAAAGCTGAAACTGGAAGCCCATTGTCTTGTCCTAAAACCACCTGCAGTGACCTGTAGGGGACCAAGTGGCCCATCATGAAGGGGGAGTGCATCCCACCTTAGAGGACATTTGGTCTTTAAGGCCTCAGCTAAAGTGGGCGGCTCAGGGACAATGGAGTGACTCAGTCAGGGGGGCTTTGGCCAGTGAAGTGGGATTAACACCATGGGACACTTTGGCCAGATCAGACAGTCCACTCAGCTGAACGAGATCTGTGTGACAATGACACCTTGACCAGACAGTCTGCTCAGAGCAGTGGCCAGTATAACATAAAGAGAGGCCAGTCCCATATTAGACCCCCACTGGTGGCCTGGTCAGTTCTAGCTGACTTCCTCTTTGGTCAGACCATTTAAGGTCTGAAGAAAACCAGTTAGGCCTCAGCCAGTAAGACAGCACACCACTAAGGTGAGTCCACTGAGATGGTCCATTTTGACCTCCACCAGAGACAAGATCCCATGTAGTGGTCAGTCAGACCATTTAAACTGTAAACATAACCTGCTGGTCAGCCTTGTGTTATTTTAGGACCACTAAGGCTTTGGTCACCAGGGTCAACATGAAGCTGAGGGGATTTTTCTCTTAGTCAGATCGTAGTCACCAGAGGCTGGTCAGCTAGGAGAGAACGGACCCCCAGGTAAACCCTGACCAGCGAGGTCAGCAGGGTGCTAATGGTGGTGTGGTCTCAGTTATGTCTTCACCAGACCCATTAGATATGAGAGACCCCAATCAGCCCCCCAGGTATTCCTCCTCCAGTTGGTCAACTCTGTGATTTAGCAGGTCTGTCCAGTGCATGCTAGTGGGATCTTGGCCAGTATTGGCCAGTACACTACTAGGAGAAGTCCACTGTTCATTTGGTCAGTTCCATTACAGCTGACCAGGAACCACTGGCTGAGGTCTAACTTCACGCCTTATAATGGCTGAGGCCACTGGTCAAGGTCTTAGTGGCCAAACTGGGGTCTTACTGGCAGGCACATCCCCCTGTTCTTGACCTGCATGTACCAGCTGAGGCCCAAATGTCCAGCTGCAGTCTTAACACGACATAAACTCTCCTCGGTGGTCATGGCGCCCTCCTGACCACTCTCTCGTTGTGGTCTTCCTCTGGGTAGACTCTAAAGAGCCTGCAGGTGACCAACCAGCTCCTTTCTGAATGAACAGACCCAGCTATCTATCTATCTATCTATCTATCTATCTATCTATCTATCTATCTATCTATCTATCTATCTATTATATAGTGCCTTTCACATCTATCTATCTATCTATCTATCTACCTATCTATCTATCTATCTATCTATTATATAGTGCCTTTCACATCTATCTATCTATCTATCTATCTATCTATCTATCTATCTATCTATCTATCTATCTATCTATCATTATATAGTGCCTTTCACTCTATCTATCTATCTATCTATTATATAGTGCCTTTCACATCTATCTATCTATCTATCTATCTATCTATCTATCTATCTATCTATCTATCTATCTATCTATCTATTATATAGTGCCTTTCACATGCCGTAATCTATTCTGCAGACCCTTTCCTGCCTGTACTTATAGCCCAGTGGTCCCATGCCTTCCAAGACTGAGATGTCCTCCTGTGTGATGTCTTCATGTTCTCCTGGTGTTCTTGCCACTTTTCTCCATGTGCGGGTCTTTCCTGCCCCATTCCAAAGATGTCCATGCCAGCTTGCCTGGTGACTCTGGGTGAGGTCAGCGCTATGTGAGTGAGGAGCCCTGGCATGCTGGCATGTTGTTCTCTTCATTGGCCACCCTTATGAACTTCTACACTGCAGCCAGCTTCTCCCTCTTGTACACCGCAGGGGGTGTCCTTGAGTGGCCCAAGACCTAACTAAAGGCAAAAAATGTATTTATTTTTTGTTTATTTATTTATTATTTTCAATAAGGAAAATACCAGAAAAGGTGAAAGACAAAATGGAACAAGAAAGGGGAAAAGGACCAAAGACCCTGAGCTCCACAGGACCTGTGACACGAGTGACATCCCCTTACTGCCACGAGGGCGGCTGGTCCACTGAAACTCTCTGCCCCCCCCATGTCCCATGTCTTCTCCTCCTCCCACCAGTTGACCCCCTGCTCATCCCCCGACTCCACACTGACTGGTTTAGAACTTAATGAAGCAGCTACTGGAACCGAAGAAGTCCTTCACTCTCAGGTCCAAAGATCTGACATCATGAGGAGGGGGCAGTTTACATGCGGGGGTCTTTCCTTCAGTATCTTCTGTATGCACTTTGTGTTTAGAACACCCAGACTTTTAAAATGTTTTCTTTCGACTATTCACGAAAGGCGCTATATTAATAATAGCCGCTGCTCAGGTGGCTCCTGCCTTGTGCTGAATGCTGCTGAGACAAAGCCCACCGCCCTCCCCACAACTCCATAAGGGATCATAAATGGATGAATGACTGAGAGCGGGAGAATCCCATAGGTCTGAACATTAAGGTGACACAAGGCCGGTCAGGGAGTCACCAGCTGAATGGGACCACCTGTGAAGTGACCTCAACCATAGGACAGACTGAGAGCTCCAAGCCACTCGAGCGGCGCCCTCACTCCGCCTGGCCAGCAGGTGGCACATTTCCACCGGGGTGGCAGGGCTGCAGTCTTGGCCCGCTTACTCACTTCGCTTATTGCTGTTTACCGCAGGAGGGCTGGCAGCCGCTGCACGATGAGCTCACCGTCTGTGGTGGGTGAGGCGCATCAAGACCCTCTGGGATGAGCCAGCTGCCCTGACCACTCCTCAGTACAAGCTGCTCTGTGGCTCCCCCTGCTGTTGAGCCCCACTCAGGATGCCGAGGCGAGCACTGGGGATGTCTCTAAGGGTCTTGTCAGACCTGTATCGGCGGTCCACGCCACTGTAAAGCCACAGCCAATAAGGAGGACGTGCTCAGCCTCTGCCGGCCCCCGCTCACAACGCCTCGTTGACCCCATTGAAGCTGAAGCAGAGCCAAAGAGGCGCAGCGCACCCCACTGAACGCGGTGGGCCTCCCGCCTTGGGCAGCAGCTGCGTCTCGCTGACAGCCCCTGGGAGTAAAAGACGACTCCACCGCCAGCGCTGAGTCAGCCGCTTAACTCATCCTGAGACGTCCTCGGCGATGAAAGGCCTCCTCACGGCCCGCTTGGCACACTCTGTAATCTGTGGGCTCCTTCGTGAGACAGGACTGTGAGAGGTGAGGGGGTATGGGGGCAACTGTGCATGACCAGAAGAGAAAAGACAGCACAGCAGAAATAATTACACTATGAGCACAGGGAGAGGCGCACAGACGACCCGACAAGGCCACGGTGTGTGGACACCCCTGTCTGTGGGGGTCCTCATCTGTGCACCCACTCTGGGGGCTCCCTACCCCTCTGCACCCACCTGTTCTCAGTGAGTTGGCAGCGCACCTCCACTGGTCACAGCCCCCTGCTGGAGAGATAATGAGGAGTTGGGAATATCCTGGGACTTGGGCGTAAAAAGGAAGATGGAGAAGAACCAGGAAAAGCGCTTGGGAGAGGAACAGGAAAAATCTGGAAAAAGGAAATTGGGGGGTGTGTGTGTGTGGTTTCGATGGTGGGTGTGGTCACGAGTGGGAGGAGCTGGCAAGTTGCCATGCAAAATGATAGCCAATGAAAAATCATAAAAAAGATGTAGCTTATTATGTCCATTCAGATGCCCTTCCTTCATACCCTGATACCCACCCTATTAAAATGCCACTGCTCGGTGCCTGCCTAAATGGCTCTTGAACCCCTGACTGTTAGGTGGGATGGCTCATCCACTTACCTACAGGTAGCGAGACTTAAACAGGAACAGCCAACGGTGACAAGAAGTGAAGAGGAGAGGTCTGACTGGTCACAAGACTGAGGGGCGCCACCTAAGTGACATACCAGCAGTGCCAGCTTGGCAAACAGACGGTGAGGCCAACTTCATCCATCCAGTTATCAACTCATTTAAATAGCAAGCACTGGCACAGCAGTCCCATCACACACTCACATATGCTCAAGCTGGCACAGCTGTCTCGAAGCCCATCTCTCCTGGTATGACTCTACCCAGCCAACTATACCAACATAAAGGGTCTTCAACGCATGATGACCCTGAGTTGGCACACCTGCCTCCAAACATAGAATGGTGTGTCCAGCTTCACACTTAACCTCAGTTTAATAACAAGTGTGGGCACAGCAGCCTGATCATTCACACACACACATAGCCCTGAGGTGGCACAGCAGACTGGTCACACAATTATGTATCCTTGAGCTGGCATACCTGGTCTAGTTCTACAAAGAGAGAGAGAAAAAGAGAGTCTTCAGTAGCTGGCAGGACAGCTGATCATGGGCACCCATATCCCTGAGTGGCACATGTACCTTAAAACATGGGATGGTGGGAACAGCTTTACCACCCTCTTACAACCTTGTTATTAGTTCAATACCAAGCACTGGCACAGCTGCCTGACCTCACCATTATGTACCCTTGGCATAACCAGTCCAATTCTACAAAGCCAGTTACCAAAGCATAGGAAACCTTCAATACAGGATGAAAGCTGGCATGCCAGCCTAACTACACACACACACACACATACACAGACACATAATGGTGGGTCCAGTTACACCCGTCCTTCATGACTTTATACCAAACCACATTGAAATAAAGAGTGCTGGCATAGCAGCCTGATCACACAGTCACGTATCTGTCAGCTGGCACACCTATTTGGAAAAGTATGCCACCTGGTCAGAGCTCTGCACAACCAAATCTAAGAATATCAGGAGCCTTTAGTAGATAAGAAGTGCCAGTATGGCAGCCTGATTTCAAGAAAATTAGGTGAGGTTAACCACATCAATCCAGGTACCAACTCATTTAAACAGCAAGGGTTGGCACCAGCAGCCTCATCACACACTCACATGTCCCCAAGCTGGTACAGCTGTCAGGAGGTTCATCCCTTCTGGTCCAATTCTACCCAGCCAGTTATAACACCATAGAGGGCCTTCAGTGCCTAATGAGTACTGGCATGAACACGCATGAGCCTGAGCCTGAGATGGCACACCTGCCACCAAGCACGTCATGGTGTGTTTAATGTTATACTGTACCTTGGTTCAATGCCAGGTGCTGGCACAGCTGCATGATCATTTACACACACATATTCCCCGAGTTGGCATGACAGCCTGGTCACAGAGCAGTGTATCCCTGAGTTGGCATAATCTGACTGAAAACTTAGTGCCACTGGACCAGCTTTACAAAGTCAAATATTCAATAACTGGCATGACATCTGGGCATGTCCCCTCAGTTGGCACACAAGTTTCAAACCATGGTGGGTTCAGCCTCACCTGCCCCTTTTTTACCTCATACTGACCCTCAGTTCAGTAACACGTGCTGGCACAGCTGCCTGATCATTCTCGCACGTATACCCCTGAGATGGCACAGTAGGCTGATCAAAGGCACCCTTCTTCTCTCCAGACCCGCACCTCCAAGTATGTGGGGATTTTCTGCTCCACTGATCTTCTGGCCAAACATCAGAATCTCATGCAGCATCTGGAGAGGCTTTCCAGGAGTGCCGGGCAACTGTGGAACCCCCTCTTGTGGGTGGCTGGGTGTCCTTGCACCCCTGAGCCTTCCTTTGCCCTTCGTTGTGTGATGGAGTGCCAAACATAACAAACGGACGTTAGGCCTCCAAAAGGACCATGAAGACAGGGCAACAACTTAACCAGCCTACCCAGGAAGGCTCACTCCAAATTCAGTACGTCCTACAACTGCTACCTGCAGGCTTCAACCCCAGCAAGGCCCAAACACAGAGAGCTGTCAAAATGACCCAAAATACATCAAAACCCCAAAAGAGTGAGGATGACCACACACCCCTTGCCCAACTTGAACAATGAAGTATTCAACAAAGAATGTTTATGAAGTGAAAGTTTTATTAGCAGAAGTCAAAAGGCAAAAATCTGATCGTAAATAAACATCAAAGCACAATCCGTACACGACATCCTTAAAACAAAAGAGAAACAGCAAAACTAACACAATGAACTCCCAACCTGAGCTCACGCTGCTCCAGCCTTAAATAGTGAGTGGGAGGGGTCAGGAGTGGTGATGTCACCAGCGTGGCCACACACCCCTTGGGGATCCACCCAAAAATCACAAGGCATAGTGAGAGGCTCATTTAAATGGACAGCAGATAATAAAAGAAAACGAACTGAAATATGACACATAATACCTCAACAAAGTGCATAATACCCGTAACGGGCTGGGCACCCGAGGCAGCTAAGCCACCTCCTCTGGCATTAGGTTGGCAGAGACCCCTTTGGCTATTCCTGTGGCCTTTCTTCTTTAGCCCAGAGCTGAGTTGCTTGCCCCCTAGTGTCCTGGGCTAAGACTGCATGGTGCCATCCATGTGGCATCGTCCTGCCTCTACCTACTGTCCTTCAATAGATAACCACCGAACCACGTACACACAGGTCATACTGCCCCCTACAGGCCACTGTAACTCACACCTCCAGTGTGGCAGCCTCTTATGCATAAAAGTTTCCTGGAGCATTGAACTCTGCCCAGTGCCATTCGGATTGTGCCAGCTGGGCATTCCTACATACTTGCCATGTAAAAGAGAGTTGAGCTTTTCTTCAAAGTTGGCCCCCTGTGAAAGGCGCTATATAAAATGTACACCGAGTGGCCTGCACCTCTGATATGGTCCCTTCACTGAATTTGCCCTCACATCCTACCAGCTGTCTTTGTATTTCCAGCCCATTGCACTTTGACAATGAAAGGCGCTATATTCAGTTAAAGATTTAGCATTTTTTGGGAGGGGGTGGTCTGGTATCAGTAAAAGGAGGCATCCTGCTAGATGAAAGGAAGTCTGGGGCCCTGGCACCCTGTCACCTCAGCATCTGCTGCCCAGCGAGGGTGCCATCAGATGAACACACGGTGACATGTGAGGGGAAGTGCATCAGATATGGCGGCCAACTGTGTGTGTGCGTGAGTGTGAGAGAGGGGGGGGAGGCGAGGCAGATGAAAGGATCAGCTGACTGCCCCCAACCCCCCCCAGAATGCGTGTGTCACTTTGTTGTCCTTTCTCCTCCATTCTGATTTATGTGTGCAGCTCAGCATTTCCTGTGCTATAAAAGAGTGGCACGATTTAGGAGCACAACTGGCCATTTCCTCTTCTTGCCAAATGTGAAAGGCACTATAAAAACGAGAGTAATGATCTGACAGCAGATAAAGCTCCTGGCATCATGATGGCTGGCCTGAAGCTTCTGTGGAGGCTGGTGCTCTGTCTTAGAAGGCCTGCTACCCCTTGCTCGTGACACCCATATCTGGTCACCCCCCCTGGGCAGCACCCCACACCTTCCCAATTTTCGTGTCTGGCTGCTTCTCTCACCTTGCTGCTCCCCACCCTGCGGTCCTCCTCCACTGACCATGGCAGAACTTCACGACGGTTTGGCACCATCTGCAAAACAGTCCTCAAAGGGTTAATGAGTCAGAGGGCGCACTGCGGATCGGGGAGACGCACAAGTAGGTCACTGCGAGGACAGTCTGCTGTCACCTTCATACTCAGCAGGCTAACATGTCCCGACTGCCAGACAAATGCCCCAGAAATGCTGCCAAGTGGAAATAAAAGCCCGCAGTAACCAGGCTGGGGACCTGCCACCTTCAATCAGAGGTGCCCTCTCTGATGGGCCCTGTCAACCAATCACGCAGCCTATAGGGTTCAGATTGGCCACGTCACCTGGGTGATCATGAACATCCCGTCACATACAAGTGACCACGGACAAGAGATATGGATGTGGCAAGTGAGCTGAAAACACTTGGGGAGCTGGTGCTGAGCAGGCAGCCTGATCATACCCGCACACTTGTGCTGGCAAACCTATCTGGAAATACATCCCACCGAGTACAACTTTCAAAAGTCAACATTGGGAGCCCTCAGTATATGATGAGTTCCTGAACTTATTTAAATAACAAGCGCTGGCACCAAGAGCCTCATCACACGCTCACATATTCTCAAGTTGGCACAACTGTCCAGAAGTGCATCTCTCCTGGTCCAACTCTGTCTGGCCAAGTATATCAACTTAAAGGACCTTCAAAGTGTGATGAGGGAAGGCATGAACACACATGAATCTGAGCTGGCACACCTACCCCCATACATGTAAGGGTATGTCCAACCTTCTTACTTTATACCAAACCTTGGTTCAATGCCAAGTGCTGGCACAGTTGCCTGATCATTCCCACACAAATCCCTGGGTTGGCACAGAAGACTGATCACGCAGTCAGTATCCTTGAGCTGGCATAGCTGATTGAAAACTCTGCAAAACCAAATATTACAATATAAAGAACCCTTAATAGCTGGCATGACCTCTGGGCATGAGCACTCATATCCCAAAGCTGGCGCATGCACCTTCAAATACCTCAAGGTGGGTCCACCTTTACCAGCACTGTTCTCCTTTTCACAGTGCTTTAGCTATGTACCAACTGCCATGCACACATAAACCATAGTTGGCATACCTGTCTCAGGCCAAGAAACTAAGCCCAAACCTATCCACTCAATGGCCAAATTCTGCAGAAGTCTGATAAAATAACAAATGGTGGCACATCCACGTGCCCACAAACTCACAAACACCTAAGCTGGCACACCTGTCTGGAAGTGCAACCCTCCTGGTCCACCTCACAGAAAAAGCCTGCAGTACAGGATAAGAGCGGGCATGGAAGCCGCACCACAATCATCTGATTCTGAGCTGGCACACCTGCTTGAAAACCTCACCAGTCCCTTTGTCCCACTTACTGAACCTCCATTAATAACAGGTGCTGGCACAGCCCATGGTCTCACCCTCTCATATCCTTGAACTGGTACATCTGTCTTAAATGGCATCCCAACTCAACCCACCAAGTCATTACAACAAAGAGGGTCTTCGGTACCTGGCATGGCAACCTAGCCACACTCGTGTATGAATCACCAAGTAGTGTGGTGGACAGTGAGACCCCTCAGATGTTCAAAACTTGACTTGATGTTGTGTTGGAGGAATTAGGTGGGTACGACTGGCGAGCTTCATTGGGCTAAATGGCCTGTTCTTATCAAACATTTTTCTAATGTGATCCAAAGCTGGCACACTCACCTCGTCACACGTAATGGTGGGTCCAACATCGCTGGCTCCTCCTTTTCTCCCTTTTACAGAGCCTCCATGAATTAACAAGTGCTGGCACAGCCCCCTGAGCTGGCACACCTGTCTGCAAATGTGCCCCACTTGGTCCAACTCAAAGCACCAGTTATTCCAATAGAGTGAGTTTTCAGAATAGCTTTTCATGCTGGCATGAACGCCATCCACACACACACACCCTGAGTGGGCACATCTGCCTCCAAACATATAAAGGTTTGTCTGACATTACAGGCCCATTATAACCTTGCAGTGCCCACTGTTTTAATAACAAGTGCTGGCACTGCTGCCTGATCATTCATACACACCCACCCCTGAGTTGGCACAGCAGGATGATCACACAACCACATATCCCTGAGCTGGCACACCTGACTAAAAGTTTATTGCACCTGGTCAAACTCTACAAAACCAAATTTTGCAATACAGAGAGCCTTCAATAGCTGGCATCCTGATGTTGGCACACACCTCACCAGCCCCAATCTACAAATGGGATACGTGGGCCTTGAAAGCCCAGTTGGACAGCACTTAGCTGCAGACAGATTACACCACCTAAATGCCAGAAGAATGGCCTGGTCACCCACAGGCGTTCAAGTTGGCATCTAGAATGTGTGCAACCAGCTTGGCTTGCTTTGTACAACAGGGCCGACCCTGGACATGTAGGGCGCCAGCTGAATTTGGATGTCAGCCAATTTGTGAGTACAACTGTGATGGCAGATTCAGTTAAATTCATCTCGACGGGTCATTCCTGCGTGTAGAACTTGAAGGAGGTAATGAGCTCCCATGTGCCAGCCTGACCACATCCACATGTATTTATAGACACAATACCCCAATCCGTAATGCCCGCTGACAGCCACGCCTGATCCGTTCCTCTTGTTTGCTTGTGCAGGCCCACCTGTCTGGAAACAGACCCCTCTTGCTCTAATTATTAACTTGTATCAGAGCTCCACTAAGTAAGGAGGTCTGGCATGCCAACCTGACCACACGCCCATCTTCAGCATTATTGGCAGCCTCTTCAAAAATAATTGGAACGGGGCGAACTATCAATCATCAGATGGGATGTCCAAAGTTATATAAGAAAAGAAAACAAGATGTCTACTGGCATGTAAAAAATGACAGCTGGCATGACACCCCTTGGCTGTGATGGTGGCCGACAGACGTCACCCATCTGCTTCTAGAAGCTTCCTGCACCCTCTCTCTCTCTCTCTCTCTGTTTCTTCCGCTCTTCAACGTTTGCAGGATTCCTTTCCAAAATGGCAGCCTTGAGCTCCTTCCAAAGGTTTACAGTCACCCTGACATCGGGACCCCCATGCTGATCAGTATAACACGGACCATTTCATCCTTTTGGATGGCAGTTCAGGGTCCTTGCCCTGCTGGAGGACCTCCTGATCTTTGACTGCTAAAATAATTTTCAGACCCTGGGTAGCCCGCTCATTTCATGATGCACTTCAAGGCCCCAGGGCCATCTTAACAGCATCATAGCCCCCCGGGCGAAGCAGAGCTCTGGGACCCCTGTTTTGATAGAAAAACAGAAACATAAATGTGCGTCTCTATGCTTGTGGGGCCTGCGGGCAACTACCCAGCATGCCCATGCATTACAATGGCCCTGCAAAGCCCCCCTCAGTACCAGAGGTGGCAAAACAAACCGCCCCCCCCCTCCACCATCTTTAAGTGGAGCTCAGCTGTTCTTCTCCATTGAGTTAAAGAAGTCGCTAGCCAAGGACCCCTGCATTGGTTTCATTCTTCCACAGAGATGTTTCTCTCCAGGAGCCGGTGGGGGACCCCACAACCCTCTGAGAGAAGGTGGAACCCCCAAAACAGGTGTGCAGGGCCCCCAAACAGCTTGGAAACAGCCCTGATGCTTTCTCAGGTTCTTGTCTCAGAAGACCACCTTCACTCCTTGTTCCACTTCCTGATTACTGAGATCCGCGATTTGTTTCCTGCCTCCATCTTCAGCTCTCCTGGGACCAGCGCCATTGTAACGCATGGGCACACTGGGCAGTTGCCCGGGGGTCCCGTGCTAATCTGTGTATATTGTGACTTGCTGAGTGGTTGTGTAGGTAGGGGTCCCAGTGCACTGCTTTGCCCGGGTGGTCTGTAATGTTGTTAAGACAGCCCTGCCCCTTGAGACGGGACCCTCACTGATCTCCATGTTCTTCTCTCTCTCTTTTTCCAGCTCCATATCCAAGTCCCAGGAGGCTAACAGTTTGGTTTAATTAAACAGGCTCTGCTGGAGGACAAGAGGTGACTAAAGGTGGGGGTCCGTTGAGTGGTAAGCATGCTGATCAGTCAACAGATAGGTGCCAAGGTGGGCTCTGCTTACCTTGAGGTGCTTGTTGGTAAACAGAAACTAAAATAATAAGGAAGCCTTCAGTGAAGGGGAGGATGTGGGGGGGCCTGTGAGTGAAAATCACACCAGCTGGCAAATCCTGTAAGTGCCACCTGTCATCACCCCCAGGCCAGGAGGTCAGCCAATCAGATGACCAGAAACAAACAAAGAAATAGGACAAGCATGGGGGTCCACCATGGGGTCTTCACAACAAACCTGTGATGACCCTAATGGGCGACCCTGTTGTTTCAACGTAAAGCGTCCACAAAGGGCACTTGACCCGCTGCGGTTCATTGTATGCTGCTAGACGAGTTCATACCGGAAAAACGGGAAACTGTCGGCCCCGATCCACACGTACGCGCAGCGCTCGCCGACTTCACACCCGATGAGCGTTTCCAGCGCTTTGATCGCAGAAGCCCAGTTTCTCAAATGCTGTGCAATTCCGCGAGGATTCTGCTCGGTTCGAGAAACAGACGTCGATTTCTCAGCAAGTAACCCGTGTCGGCCCTCAGCCGCGCTACCCGTAAGGAATTCGGTTCGAGAAACAGACGTCGATTTCTCAGCAAGTAACCCGTGTCGGCCCTCAGCCGCGCTACCCGTAAGGAATTCACAGTCGGCGCGTGTCCGCTGCACTCTGCCAGCTCTGCTCTCACTTCTAGCAGGGACGGGGAGACGGGAGGAAGACGATGGAAGTGTCCAAAAAACCCATCTGCCTCGATATGTCAGAAGTGACTACATTCGTGTTGATGAGACGTACGTACCCTGCGAAGCTTGGGGGACGCGGACCCCGTGTTTGTTTTCAGGATCATAGCGGCCATTAGCGAGGTGTTTTATATTTTTGACATCGGAGTGTTTCGCTAAAGGAGACCCCAGAGGTGGACGTGCGTGCGTAAAGCGTGGACTCCGGGCCTTCGCCTTATTCTGGTGATGTGTGTGGGCGCCATAACAAGGGCTTTCCTATCATCTCTGTTGTGCCAGCAGGGGGCGTCAGACAGACTGTACCCGGCACGTCGTTACCTTCATCAACAGGGGGGCACTTCACACTGCCTGGCACGGCCATTGCATTACCTTATGCGACTTTGTGCAGTAATCCATTACCATTAACGCCAGCAGGTGGCGCTTCATTCTAGAGATGAATCACCCATATGTTAACGAGCTGAATGCCAACTTCACCACCATAGCAGGGCTTTCTTAACACCTCTATTGTGCCAGCAGTGGGCATCACACAAATTGTACCCCTGTGTGCATTGTAATTTCATTAGTGGGGCGCACGGCACGCTGTTGACTTTCCTGATGTGACTTTGACTGATGGTCATTACTGTTAGCGCCAGCAGGGGGCACATCACTGCACTGAAGGGCTGAATGACCTTTCAATTAGCCCACTGAATGCCACCTTCACCACCATAGCAGGGCTTTCCTATCACTTCTGTTGTGTTGGCAGGTGGCATCACACAGCACATGGTGATCTTCAGGCACTTTCTGCTGCTTGGCACAGGCTCCTGACTTACCTCATGTGACATTGGGTGGGCAGTCATTACCACTATCACCAGCAGGGGGCACTTGACATTTCACTTCAGCAGAGCTGCCTGGCATCAGGGTGGTCACACTTGTGCAGCGTCTCCTTTTTAGGACAGACTGTGCCCGGTGTTCTTTTAATAGACCTCGGCTCCAGCCCTGCTTTGTGTCCTCAGTGTGACTTTGACGGCCAGGAGGAGGCGCCATGGGTGCTGATCATCTCTTCTGCTGTGGGAGTGCCAAGAGCTGCCCTGCCGGGGGACACGATGGTGCCTGCTGCTCAGGTTTAGGACCCCCCCAAACCCCCAGCTTTCTTGGGCAGTGCCAATGAAGGAACATCAGAATCAAGTCAGACAAAATGAGGAGGAATGAGGCAGACCGCCTGGTGCCCCTCGAGGTGCCCACCCCCTGCCCGCACCACCACATTACTCACGGCGCTGTGTGCAGCTGTTTAGAACTTACTCACCTCCAGCCCCCCCGCACACCCCACCCACGGATGAAAGGGCCCATTGTGAAATGCTGCGGGAAAGCAAGCAGCAGACTCCGGGGCGTCTGGTGAAGTGAGGGACGCACCAGCCTTGAAAGTGGGCGTGTCAAATAACAAGGCAGCGCTGATACCCAAATGCCAATTAAAGGGTGGTCCCACACCCCAAAATGGCACAGCTGTTGCTCTCCAACTCACATTGAGCAACACGCTGAGGAGAAGCAGAGAATGCCAGGCTGTCAGTCTTCCTTCACCCAACTTGAAGGGCATTGTGCCACATCACTCTGCAAATAAGGAAAAAAAATGTGCTTCTCTATAAACTGTTGCCCACCCCGTGACTGTGTCCTCTGCACCCTCTGATTCAACTTACTGCTAAATAATCTGGGCACTCAATGGCAGTCACCCAGCAGGCACATTCATGGTAGAAATAAGTTGGGCACTAATGGGATGGCACAGACATGACACAAGCCCACATTAGGATGGTGAGCTGGGCAGCACCAGACCCACCAGATGGCAGCCTTGGCAAGCCTGGCAGTTGAAGGACTGCAGCATGGCACCTTACTGGATTTTGTGCCAACTCCTAAGGGAGCCTTTCAAACTCAGCAGAAATTTATAATCCCAGTTAAAATGCACTTCAATAATTCGAGCTGAGAGCTCACCATACCAATGATGGAGCACGCCCACTTAGGTGCCCACTGCACAGCTGCACTCACCATGTGGGGCCAACAACTTCAAACTGCATGGCACTGGTTATCAGCATGAGCCACATCACTCAATAACCATCTGCCTGTGGTGCCAATGTGCCTATAGTGCCTGTGGTGCCCGTGGTCTAAGCACCAGTCCTGTCCTGGTCACTATGCTGACCTTTATTGTGCCCAGCTTTTGGGAATGCAATCAGCATGATATGATGGGCATGACTTGGGAGACCCAGACTGGGCAGAGATCAATCCCAGGTCATGCCACCTACTGCTATACTGCCAACTCACTGAGATCAGCTGACCCAAGGCAGGTTGACTGGTCACTACAAATGTGGCAGCAGGTGAGGCAATTCAGTGCCACATCAAGGACATCACAGGAAAAAAATAGAGGGTACCAGCCAGGTTTTAAAGGTTGGGCACCCAGAGGTGCCCACTGCACAAATACTAAAGGCAATTCACTGAGGGCAGGTTGGCCATTAAAAAAGAAAGAAGTCAAGGGACAGTGCCACATTAAGTGTCACCAGACTTGTGAAAGTGCCAGATGGCAGGCATAGTGGACCTTGGGCAGCCGGGATGGCATCACCAAGGCCAAGAGGTCAGAATGGCATAGAGGGCAAGAATAGTCAATAGATTTACTGCCAGAGGGGCCGGAGACGTCAGTGTGGAATGGCAGGCTGAGTGACCCCCAAAGTCACAGTCACATGACAAGTGGGTGGACACAACAATTGGGAGAGGTCAGGGGTCATCAGGGTTAGGAAGTCTATTTCACATTGAGAGGGGGATGGGCACTAAGGTCACAGGGCAGTTGTTGTGGTCCCTGAAAAGTGGGGGTTGGGTCACCAAGGTCAGTGTCACATATTGTGACCACGGAGCCTGCCATTCACACATCTCAATGTCCTCCTCTCTGCTCTCTCAGCCCTGAATGACCAGTGACCTGATCTTTCTAGAAGCTTCTAGGCATTCATTCAAATCATGACTTGCAAGGCACTCTTATTTTCAGATCCTGAGGGCATTTGAACCTTAGGGGCACCGTGCCAGGGGCATCTGAACCAAAGACCTCAAGTGTCACCAAAGCATTTGAGAAAGATGTCCACCTGAGCTTCTGATAGCCAGGTGAGAGGACCCCCAGCCCTGCCGCTTTCAGCTGGCACTTGGAGGTCACCTCGTAGGCTCCTCATTGCCACCCTTGTGCCATTTGTGCACACACAGAGTCAGTAGAACTTGGGCATGTCCTATGCTACACATGACATTTAAGGAGCTTTCAGAAATTACCACCTGAAAGGAACTATATAACATCATGCTTTGTGGAGTTTGGCATCAGCCAGAGGTGGGCACACCTCTACGGGGCAGCACATCATTTAAACTTGATATCAAGGCAGTGCCAGGCTGAGATAACAGGATTCATTCCAACTGCCCCTCCCTCTCCAGGCTGTGCCCGCCTCACGCTGTGCAAAACAACAAACGTCACCACCGCGGGGAGTCAAGCTGCCAGCCGAGTGGGCCATGTGCCAATGCTAACTGTATCTGAGCTGGAAATGAAGCAGGCAGCAAAGACCCCAGTGCATTCCTTTTGGAAGTCCACACCACAGCCCACCTTAATGGCTCTTGTTCAACCCCCCCACCCCCACCCCAATGTCCCCAAGGCTTTGAAATGGCATCTTGATTGAACATGTGACACGCCGACCCCAGCACTCCTCAGCATCAGAGACAGCGCCACACCCTCAGCCAAGGTGGGGCCCCTCACTGCAGACCCCACAAGTAAGAATCGCGCTGCCCTCTGTGCACCTGCCCTCCCACCCTAATACACCCAGCTGAATGGTGACGTGAATCGCGAGTTAAAGTGAAATTAGCTATGATGTCCCCGCCCGCCTGCATATTTGACTCTGAGTGACTGACGCTTCCAGAGAATTGCGTGGAGAGCAGCGAGCCGCACCCAAACCCCCCCGCCTGCTAAGTAACCCAGTTACATAACTGCAGTAATTGGGATTCCCTGCTGCTCCCCTTCCTTTTATTTATTTGGATTTCCTTATTTTTGCCTCCCCTGCAGGTCTTGCTTGACTGCATTTCTCTCCTTCATCTGCTCCTGTTGTGTAATACACTGGAGCTTCGTCCATCCTGGGGGCTTCACAGGACACCCTCTGTTCTTTCAAGCACACCAGTAGACCCTGGAATGGGATGGTGGGCTTTGCACAGGGTGGACGGAGATGGATGAGGCTCTCAAGGGACGTCCAAAACATTTGGATTTCTGGGAAATGCCAGGGTGCCCACCCCCCTACAACAGTTGGTGAGATCATTCCTTGGTCCATAGGGGTGCGTCCACAATGACCACCACATCCTCGACCAGAAATGACACTTTACAGAAAGCAGCGCCCACCCCCAGCACCATCACTCTACTGGTGGGGTATCCATGAAGCCCCCCAACCCCAACTGTCCAGTGTCTTCAGTTCTTTCAGAGAATTCCACGTGGATGTCTCTCCACTCTGCCTTTTTTGCACTTCTGCCATCTTCAGTGAGCCTGGCATCGTGAGACTCTAATGAGGAAAATAATAAAGTTAACATACCAGGGAGGCATTGCCCGCTGGGCACAAGGGGCATGGTGCCCAGAATCTAGAAACAAATTACAACTAAGGAAGGATGACAAGGGAATGGCGTCTGGCACATTAAGAGGGCTCTGCTGGCAAAGTGACAGAACCAACTAGCCAGTGCTGAAGGGGCCAGAAATACGGACCCTGCTGGTTCACTGGTAAGTTTGTGGGCACACGACTGGACTGAAACTAGATGGTGGCACAATATGACATTCATGTCAAGTAACTTTATTGCCATACACCACATTGCAGCATACAGGGACATTAAATAACAGGACCCCCGTGGTGCAGAAACACAGGACAAGTGCAACACGGGTGAAGAACGACACCCCCATAAAAACAGATAAATGAATACATAAATAAATAAACAAACAAACAAACATATAAATAAATAAATTGCAGGTAAGTAAATAAAAAAGAAAGAAAAGGTAAGGAAACAGAAAGACATCACAGATGAGACGGGCACACGGGCACGAGGAGACACCAGGGCTGTGACAGGTGGGCACACCAAGCTGCTATAATACATACGGCCAATCTAGAGTGACACTATAAGGTGTCACATGCAGCCACAAAAGGTGGGCAATCACCCACAATATCAGACGGGGCACCCATGCCAAACCCAGGAGATGGCACCGATGACCTGCTATGGACATGTTACATTATAGCCATAATAAGAGAGAGGCGTCCACAGTAAGATGGCAAGGGGGCATATGAAACACTGGTGGGAGAAACTTGGTGTGTTCATGGGGGGCTCGGCATTATATTTGGAGGACTAAATGACTCCCTAGAGTCGGGTCTGAGGCGCTGGTTCCTGCTCATGGGGACAAATACCAAGCTTTTATTTTGCCAACCTCCAGTGACCAGCATGAGACCCCAAGGTGCTGTAAGAGAACACAGCTGGTCCGCATGCCATGTGGACGGGGGGTTCACACGTATGACTTACAATTGGAGTCACCCAGTCAGGGTCCCCTCGGGGGTCAGAGACGTGATGCTGAGCTGTGGTATCGACTGTCTTGCCCGAAGGCTCAGACGGAGGGTCAGGGACCTGAGGACTTAGAGAAGTCTGAAGATGAAGTGGACACCCAAGGGGGGCCACATTCCTAAATGACCGCTAGTGTCTTTATGTCGATGACGCGCCACAGATTGTCCCCTATGCAAACACAATGTTCTAAGTGGGACCAACTGGAATGGGGGGTGAGGACCCACTGGATGGAGATGGAGATGCCAGCCCTGCCAGTCACTGGGCTCCATTCTGAAGACACATATCTGTGGGCCTCAGCTTCTTCATCTTCATCCTCAGTGCAGAGTGCAGTTTATAGCGCCTTACATCATATCCTGCTGCAGTGTCAGACTCACCAGTGGAGACATTCAAAAGAGCTACTTTGACTGGGAGGCGCCCAGTCATTTTGATGACTTTAGGTTCAAGTGTAGGATGGCATGGAGGCACTGTGGTTGGCACCGCAACCTCACCAATCCAAAGCCCTGGGTTTGCAGGCTGCCTCTGCTCCTGTGCAGGTTGCACTCCTCGCTTTCCTGTCCAGATGCCCAAAGATCACAAGCAGACCTACCATGAGGGTGCCCTGCATGTGTGCCCAGGGGGCCAGGATAGCATGTGGGCTTTGATTAGGCACAGTAGGCATTGCTCATTGCCAACTCATATACATTTGATCCTAATAATGGAATGCAAATCTCTGAGGGGTTACCATGGGTCCATCCACCTGCACCCCCTTCCAGCTTGTATAATATACAAGTGACCATGTGCTCGAATGTCCGCAGGGGATACCAAGACCCACCCACCCCTTCCACTTATTATAATGTATGAGTGACCGTACGCTCAAGTCTCCACAAGGGTCAACGGGACCACACACCTATCACCCCCCCACTCCCCACATTCTATAAAGTGCCATCCATATCCCTTAAAGTGCCCTTAATACTCTTTATAGCACCCTTCATTTCCTTTATAGCGCCCCCCATATTCTTCCTTTGCCTCAGTTCTGGCCTGAGCCTTTAATTGCCGCCATTTTATGTTTCTCAGCCCCCTTTCACTCGTTTTTTTCTGGGTGCTCTTTGTCTTTTGGAGTTGATCTTCTGGTTTTTGGACACTTTGCTAATTCTTTGGTTTGCTTTTGCGTTTCATCTTTCGTAAAGTACTGAGGAACAGAACACTGACGTGGGCATTTATATGAGAGAGGGCACACTGCCAGCTCACTGCCACCCACTCAAACAGAGAACCGTGATGCAGTCTGGGACCCTGGAACCCCCAATTGGCTACAAAGGGTGACAGGACAGGGTGACTCAAAACAACTGGCTTTCTCTAATCTGCCTTTGCACGACCACCTACAATGGGCACACGTTATGCCCCAATATCCGCATTCCACACACACAGCAGGAAGTAACTGCAGAGAAATGCAGCACAGGTTGATTTTATATAGTGCCTTTTGGGCACCAGAGCCACCAAGGGCAGGCAGGGTCACACAGCAATACTTAACAAGCAGTGGGCAGCAAATGGCCTCCCCCAGGGATATGGTGGGCATGAAAAGCAGCTCAACTCAGATGAACTGTGCTGGGCATGCCAGTCAAGTGTGAAAACCCAAGAGATGCCCAGCAGGACGCAGAAAGTGAAGTAGCATCAGTGAGCTGTCTGGCAGCAGAACACATGCACTGGACCAGAGCCACGGACATCACCTCTACCATGACGCGAGGTGCCAAAAAGCTCAGAGTGCCACAGAATGGGGGATTACACGTGACGACCGATAAGAAGATTGGCGCTGATCCTCAAAACATGTGACAGCCGGAGGGAATCCACCAGCCGTGTGTCACTTTCCAATAAGGGCCCTTTGACACGCGTATATAGTGCCTTTCATTTCAAAGACCTATGGGTGGTGATGGTGGGCACAGTGACACCCAGCTACTGAAGTGGCTGACCTCAGAGGCAGCTGGCATGAAACCCCTCAAGATGGCAACAGCGCTTCATCCAGCCCGAGTGCCAGGATCAAAGACATAAGCAGGGCAGGGTGTGCCATACCACAGTGACCAGGGCAGGTGGCACAGGCGTTGGGACCCCCTCAGCTCTTTGATTTTTTTATTTCTTAATCCCCCCAATCCCCCCATTTCCTTTTTTCTGCAGGTTGGTACCTGATTTGCTTTGTTTTTGTTTTCTGTGCCCCCATTGGTTGGCACTGTCTTGGTGATAGGGATGGATTATGAACATGTACACCTGGGGGGGGTGGGGGGTTTAGGGGGTTGCATTCTTTCTAGATGAGCTGCATTCCACAGCCTGACCACAGGGGGCGCCAGCGTCTGCTTGATGATCCCCTGGATATGCAGACAAACAGCAGGGGTGCCAACACACGCTAAGGGCACGTTATAGGGCAGTAACACTGTGGCACAGGGTGGCACTGAAGACTGGCACAATGACAAACAGCAGTCACAGATGAAACTTCACAAACATACATGAGCATCAACACGCATGCACCAAAACATGTGGGACCTCAACCACACGTGACACACATTTGTCACACTTGGGTTTCCCTGGCTGGCACACTCACAAGCAACATGTCTGCCCAAACACACACACACAGCTGACTGGCAAATTGTGGGTACAGTATATGATTATGCCCTACAATGGACTGGCATCCCATCCATGCCCATCCTGTTTTGCACCGGGATTGGCCTCCATGACCCTGAATTGGCACTAAGCAGGGTAGCCTGGGTGACTAATGCAACGCCATGCCCCAGGTGGCACTTGCATAACGAGACACGTAAAGCCATTTTGGCACAGCTTTTTATTTCCTTCACGCTGTGCTTCACCTCTGCTCGATGTTTGGGTTCTCAGGAGGGCACACACACACACACACACACACACACACACACACACACACTTTGCCACATCAGTGCCTGTGCTGACTCAGGTTTCCAGGCCATCCATCAACACATGTGCCACGCCAGCTGGCTGCAGGGTGGTGAGTCAGCAGGCTGGATTCAGACAACATGCCACAGATTATGCCACTCTTGCTCTGGGCACACCCACACTGGGTGTGAGCATACAGAACCTGCGCCAACTCAGCATGGCATGTCAAGAGATGTCAGGAGGAACAGCACTACCAGGTTCAAAGAGCAGCCCTATCTATCTACAAGCCTTGAGTCACGGGCGGTGTGCTGCTAAGGTGCCACCCTGGCACGTGTGTCTGCCCTCCGCTGTTGTGGATTCCCCAAGCAGAAGCAGGCATGGTGTGGCTAGAAGAGGTGCTGTGCCAACGCAGACGCGTTTAACCGTCAATTATTAGTAGATTGGTCACATATTTACTGCTTACTGTGACAGGCGTTATATAATAATAGGAAGTCAAAGAGCTGAGATTGGCTGGTGCCCTGATATGCCCTGACAATGCCAGGATAAGCTCCCTGTGTTTTGTTGTAGAAAGAAAAATCAAGACAACCCGCTTTATAAAGTGCCCTGCAGTGCCGCTTGGTGCAAAAGGCACTATATAATGCCAAGAATGGCAGAGTGAGCAAGAAGCTCCGCGTTTGACTGGCATTTCTGCACAATGGCGCTGCACCAATGGATGTCTGGTAAAGTGGCACCGCAGCACAAAATGGTGGCCAAGCTATTTCATATATATATATGTATATATAGCGCCTTTCAGAGTGTGCCATCACAGAGCACAGTCCTTGGGTGATATAGCGCCTTGCTCCCGCTGGCATTAATTGCCTTTGAGGTTTCTGTGGTGAGTTGTCCCATCCCAGGTTGGCTCCCAAACTGGACAGGCCTCGCTTATTCTGTTTAGCGCCTTTCATTAAAGTCTAAACTTGGACACACTAGAACGGTGAGCCTTACTCTATATAGCGCCTTTCATAGGCGAGATGAACAAAACCATGAGCCTGCGTTCTTTATAAAGCTTAACAACCCATCCACTCTCCTCTGCCATGCCTGCCACAAAATCCATATAGCGCCTTTCACAGCTTCTGTCTTTGATGCTCTGAACTACATTAGGTGGCACAGTAAGACAGATCAGGCTGCTGAAGGGCACAGATGCCCATAATGCTTAGCCTGGCATGTGTGGAGCCTGGTGACAGGGCAGCTGTGCCATGTCTGTTCTTAGCAATGGCACCACTCCCAGAGTGCATGGCTGAACAAGATGGCTCCTGTGTAGAGTGCCAGGCGCATACAGACTGGCAGACCTCAGTTTACTTTCAGGGTGCCAGCCTTGCTTCAGCAGTCACAATATGGAGACCCTAGGAGACTGAGCCTTACAGTGTGGCACAGCATGCTGGATGCCAGTCATTGATGGGGCACAAACCCACCAGCAGGAGTAACTACTTTGGCAATCACTGACCTTTCTGCTCCACCTGTGCCCACTTGGGTGAGGCATAAAAAATAACCCACTGGCATTTGACGTTCATGCAGCTGGAAGCGCCACATTCCTCCCCTTGGGTGGCGGAGCGAAAGAGAAAAGAAGGCGCGGTGCCCGTTGTGCGTAAGCAGCTCACCGGGTTTAGCAGGATGCTCTGGCATTCGCACGCATGTGGCAGCCCAAAAATGAAAAGCCTGTTTTGGGACGCAAAGGGGCAAAAACAAATGTGGCAAGGAAACAAAGTCCAATGATAGCAGGAAGGCCAAATATGGCTCACTAAAGAGGGCACGATGAGGTCACAGTGGGCTTGTTGGCACCTCAGAACTGCTCTGTGTGAGTGGCTCTTGCTGTTTGCACCCAATGCTGCCAGGATAGGCACTGCCATCATGAGACCATAAACTGGCATAGTTGTTGTGCCCAGTAAACAGATGACAAGAAAAGGAAAGCCTGGCCATAGCAGTGGCACAACTCAGGAATGCAGCACCAAGGAATGCCTTTATGTGGATGCTGCCCATCCCCCGATCCCCCCCACCTAGTCGTCTCACACCCACCAGAGGAATTTGTCACCTTTGTGCCACTAGGCTGATCAGAGGGACCCTGGGGCGCTGCAACACCTTCAGGCTCATTAAGTGCCTCTAATTAGACGAGAAAGGAAAACGGTCACCAGGGGAGCCATAGGGTGGGCACTGCCAGGAGCAGAGTTAGGGGTCCTAGGCAGACACACAACTGACCCATATGGGTGCCAGGGAGCCATTGTGCGCGCACACAGACAGACATACACAGATGAAAGTGAGCCGGGGACAAAACAGCTCCAAGCCCCCCAGCCTCAAGGCCTGAGCAGCCTGCAATTCCAGTCAGACCCCCACTGTGCCCTGGAGGCCCACCACCACCTCAACGCAGGCAAAGTGGGCTGAGAGTAAAGAAGACCATTAGGGACAATAAAACAACAGACAGGCCATATCACCTGGGGGGGGTGGCAGCATCAGGAGAGTCATACAAGAATTAACTGGACGGGGGCAACGCAAGTGACTGGCAAGTCCACTAGGGAGTGGCACAAGAGGCGGCAGGCACAAGGAGAGCAGTGCACTACCACTAGGGGGCAGCACAATAGAAAGGCCATAACACTGGGCACTCAGGAGCAGCCAGACAGGCATGCATGACCACGGGGGGCAATCCAAGAGGCAGGCAACAGGAGAGGAGACAACACCTGCCAACTGAAGCACCCTGAGGAGATGTAGAGGTTAATATTGGGGGTCCACGTAGCCAGCGGCCAATCCCCCTCCACCCCCCGCTTGCTTGCAGACGTGGAGCCGTGCAGCGCCATAATTGCTGCGTGTGGACGTCTTGGGTGGGTCCGACGTCTTCCTCTAATTACTGTTTACCGAGTGCGGGCACAGCTGCCAAGACGCCCTTAAAGAGACAGGCAGACAAGTCACTGGCATCCCCAAAGGGGACCCCAAAAAATACTCTGAAGGACCCCATCACTGCACTAAAGCAGAAAATTGACCCTCCCAGTCAAAAGATGGCACAAAACCCAAAGCCCCTCAACACTACAGTGCAAGCCCCCAAAAGCAGCTTTAGTTTGTGATAAAAAAAAAAGCCAAACCTCCCCACTGCCGAAACTGGCAAGAAGAGGTGCCCCCTAGTGGCTGTGGCACAAGTCACTGGTGTTTCACCTCACCACCCTCAGTGAGACCCTCAGTAAGAGGCGAGTCCCCTGACATTGGACAACCAACTCGTGCCATGCTCTGTGAAAGGCGCTTTATAAATGAAAATCCCCTTAATAATTAAAACACAAACCCCCCACTACCCCCTCTAACCCGAGAGCAGCACACCTCTCAGCTCCTAACTGGGTACCCGCCTCGCTTTCAGAGGGCATCAAAGTGGGATTCCACCAACCACAGGGCACAACATGATCAGCTTGGACCCCCAAGTACTAAGGAACGAGGGGGAGGCCGGAGGGCACAAAATGCCAGAACAGTCACCAACAGGACTCCCGGATGGACGGCGGGCACCTACCATGACACGAATGCAGCGTGCCACTTCTTGAGAAAGGCGCTATATGAAGTACACTGCTCACAGGTGGACTTCTCTCAGGATTTGTGAAATTTCCAAATAATTTATTTAAACATGAGCATTACAAAAAAAAAAAAAATATCATCCAAACAAAATAAAAAGAAACGGGGGTAAAAAAAAATAAAATCCACGGGGGACACGCTAGTCCCAGCGAGCGCCCACCAGCCCCCCAGGGGGCTGCGAGCCTTGTATACTCCATATGGGAATAGGACCCAGTCCCAGGCTCAAGTGCCCCCCCAGTTCAGGTGGTCCTTGAGGGAAGAGTGAGTGCCAAGCAATCCAGCGAGCCACCAAGTGGCCGCCATCCCTGTGCCAGTGTGCCAGTCACTGGGCTCATCTCTTCCGTTTGCTGTGCCGCTGCATTTTCTTCCTTTTCAGGATCATCTCGTAAAGCTTCTCGAGTCCCGGCTGGAGCCCCTGACCGTCCAGGGCACTGCAGCCTTGAGCGTGGTGCAGGGTGGACGAGCAAAGTTCATGCAGTGCCAGCACCTTCTCGACCTCGGCCACGGACAGGGCGCCTGGCAGGTCCTGCTTGTTGGCCAGTATCAGCACGGGCACGCCCTGGTTCTCCGACGTGCGGGTGATCTTGTGCAGCTCCACCTTGGCTTCCTCCATGCGCTCCACTTCGGTCGAGTCCACCACAAAGACCATGCCGTCCGTCCGGCGGGTATATGATTTCCACAGTGGCCGCAGCTTCTCCTGGCCGCCCACGTCCCACACCTGGAAGGTGATGCACCGTGACGTGCCCATCGCCACCTTGATCTTCTCCATGTTGAAGCCCTTGGTGGGGATGGTCTTGACAAACTCGCGCAGCTTCATCCTGTACAGCAGGGAGGTCTTGCCCGCCAAGTCCAATCCGATGACCACCACGTGAACCGACTGGAAGGTGGGAAGAAAGGAGGTGTTGGGGGCCATTTCTGTCAGCTGGTTTCCCATGGCCCCCTTAGAGTCGCATGTCCTGAAGGGGGCAGTCGGGGTGAACCTGGACAGGAGAAAGAAAAAAGACAGAGGGTGATGAGAATGAGAGTGGACAGGATGGCTGGACCACAATGTTGGAGATGACCAGTCTGAGGAAATCTGGGCCACCAGGGGAGAGCAAAGCCAGAAAGTGGACGACATGACCTCACCATCAGCCCCTCTTTAGCTTTCACCTCCTCAATGCCATCATGGGCAGAAAAAAACCCGGGGGCAGTGGGACTGACCACTGGATGAGCACTAAGGTAGTGAGTGGACTGAATACAGCCCTGTATCAAATACAGCTGGACCACCTCCTGACCCTCCATTCAGTGGGCTGAATAAAGCGCTGTATGAAATACAGAATGACCAATTGATGACCATCCACTTAAGGGTCTGGACATGGCACTATATAACATAAAGACTGACCACTTGGTGACTATCAAGTTAATGGACTGGGCACAGAACCATGTGACATGAGAAACTGGCCAGTGGACGACACTCCAGGTAAAGAGCTGTGTCAAATACTGACTGACCAACTGAGGACTGCACCATTGGTGGAGTGGACATGGCGCTATATAACATTAAATAAATCATAATAACATAAAGTCCGACCAATTGATGACCATCCAGTTAGTGGACTGAATAAAGACCCTCATGACATGTAAACTGACTTAGGGGACTGGACATGGCACTATATATCCCATACCAACTGACCATTTGAACACCACTTGACCTTTTCTCCCCTCATTCAAGACAGACTGACCACCCGATCGATGTGAAGTTAATACTGGACCCCGACTGACGGCTCTGCCCCCTAGCGCTAACCTCAGAGCTGTGTTTCTTATAGCGCCTTTCACCTTCCCAAGGTGCTTTGTTCAATACCGTGGTGGCCACTTGACTGCCCCAATAAGCGACGCTCCTCATTGGTTCCCCCCTTCCTTCTCTTGCACCTAATCTGCATATAAAGCTCACAAGGCCACGCCCCTCGACATTAAGCCCCTAACACGTTCGCCAGCGTTTCGGCTCTTCGGCTCTCCTCGCGTACTCTTTGTTTGTTTGCCATCTTTATCGCCACATTTTTGTCTTTTTTTATTTGTTACTTTTTTTTTAATTGTTTTAAACGAACCCCCACACACACACACACACTACGTTTCCTTGAACTTCTCTCAGTGCTCTCGCATTCAGCTGCAGCCGTAAATCTCCTCGTGCCCTTAATAAAGGCGCTATATAAAGACCGACTCACAACTTCACTTGTGTGCTTAGTGACGAATCAAAGCGACTTGGATGACGTGCTATAACAAATACAACGTGCCGATGAAATCGGAGCAATGGCGCACATATTGGCCAGTACAATAACAAAGCCCAGATGACCGACACTTCGGATTAGGTGACCAGTCGCTAAAGAGAACACAGGCGGCTCGTAGCTGCTGGTGCCCCCCGGACCCCCGTCTGGCTGGCTGACTAATCCCAACTTCTCCTCCATCTGCTCCATTATAACACTGGGGATGGGGGGGTCGCGCTTTCTGCTACTTCGATGCCACCCACATGATAAGAGAACGTGACTTTAAAGAGCCGCTCGTCGTGCACCCTAACAGAGCGAGCGTGGGAGGCGGGTGCGCGCACAGTACTCAGTCTGGCGTACGCCAGCACCTACGGCTCGGCTCGACTTGGCTTGGCCCGCTGCGCTTCGCTTCTTCGCCGTCTATTTGCCTTTAAAGTTGCCCGACCTTCTCTTACGGTGATAGAGTTTCAAATGTCGCCGTGCCAGCGTCTCCCTGGGGGCCCTATTACCATCACCTACTGTGCCCTCCTCACCGAGCGCGTCTCCCTTCCGTATCGCCGCTCCTTCTGTCTCTCACATTCGCTCGCACTCACACACACACCGCAGCCCCTCTCTGCGTCGAGCGCGCGTCTCCCACCCAAATCTTCAGCCTTTTCCTTACCTGGGATGTCGTTCAAGCCCGCCGGCCCTGCTTGCCGCAGGTGAGCTCCGAGCGATCGCGTTTTCGTCCTGAAGCCCGAGCCGAGTGCGCCCTGTTCTGCGGTCCGCTGCGGCTGCTTCTGCGCTGAGCCTCCGAGGGCGCGCCTGCCTTCTGCTCTCCCCCGCCCCCCCGCGTGACGCGCTCGCAGGCGTCCTAAACAAACGTTGGCTTTATGTGCAACTAAAAATAGAGCGGGCGGAGGAGGAGGGTCACTCACACCCCCTGCAGGCGCCTCCTGCCCCGTCCCCCGAGGGAGCGACCGAGTGGCGTGGCGTGGCGAGGTGAATCTCAACATCCAGGACAACACGCGTTAGTTACAGCGGGATTAGCCGTCCGGACGCACTAATGCGGCTTTGGACTGTCATAAATACCGGCGAGTGACACCGAGGAGGTGAGTGAGGAGCCGCAGTGCAGGGCGCGCAAAAACGCATAATGGTGATCAGTTTTAAACTGCACGCCATGCTTCTTCCTCCAGTTCTGAAAACAAGAAAGTGTTATATAGCGCCTTTCGCGTATTAGGCGCCGTCCTCGATAAATAACACAGGGGTCGGATTTTAAAAATGATTCATAAATTATGCACATCATTTTTCCTTTAGTATTAAAATGAACAATTGGTATATAGCGCCTTTCACACATTACGCACTGGTCATACAAAATTACGCACAACTTTACAAAGATTCTTTCCTTTTCAGCTTTACCTAAAGTCCACTACAGAGCCCTTAACTTTACAAAACAAGAATGCTTATATAGCTCAGACAGCACTGCAAAGAAGTTTACAAAGACAGGAAGATGATATAGCGCCTTGAATCTGCAACTGTATCTAAGGTTCTGAACAAGGTATTTAACTGTAGAAAAAGAAAGAATTCGGACTTCATTAAACGCGCTGTTCAGACCGCATTATAAAGAGCAAGGATATATAGCGCCTTTTACACCAACAGTCGCGCTTTAATATCGAACAATATCTGACATTCACAGCATGGCAGTTCCATCCATCCATCCATTTTCCAACCCGCTGAATCCGAGCACTGGGTCGCGGGGGTCTGCTGGAGCCAATCCCAGCCAACACAGGGCACAAGGCACCTGGCATTTCATTTTACACAAAAAGAAAGAATAATATAGCGCCTTTCATAAAAGCGCTGTTCGAGCCGAACTACAAAGACTAAAAAGAGAAAGACTTATAGAACCTTTTAATATCGAACAAGAATGCGCTACACTTACGCAAAACCTTATATAGCGCCTTTCATAAATGCAACACTGTTCAAATAACACTGCCAAGATCTTCACCTTACAAAGATAGAATGACTGCATATAGCGCCTTTACATCCACCATTCACTAAGAATCATTTAAGGTTACAAAAAAGAAAGAATGCCTCTATAGCGCCTTTCAATATAAGCGCTGTTCAAATCGCACCACGAAGAACGAAGCCCTCCAAGAAGAGAACCGTAAGCCGTTCGTATCAAACGCCTTCTGATGCCCACCATAAAGTATTTCCGTTTGCAAAAAGAAGCTTATATAGCGCCTTTTGTTTACTTGCAATAACATAACAAGGTGAAGGGAAAATATAGCGCCTTTCATATCGATGACTTTACCTCGTGCGGATCCGCTCTCTCGTCGTTCTGTCGCGGCCACTTCTTGCCTCCGCCCCGGTGGGTTTTTGTCACGCCGCTCACGTGTCGCTCAGTCCAGTAGGTTGCGCTTTTCAGCTCCGCCAAGTCCGCCGCCTGGTCTGATTAACGAGATGTCGGGGGGATGCGCCCACCCTCACTAAGCCGCCTCGGTTTTTAACACCTCGAGAGACAACGTGACAGGAGAACAAAGGGCGCCATTGTCACCTGCCCCGTGGAGGGCGCTATATTAGATTTTCAGATTAATTTAATCCTTTTTCACAGCTTTGGCTTTGCGCGGCCGGCGCTATCAGCTTTAACAATGGAGGGGCAGCCGCGGCGATGAGATAGAGCGCCTCACGTACTCGTCTTCAAAGCTCTCAAAGTTTCAGATGGCGACCTGACTGCGCTGAGGCGCAGGGGTGCGTAATGGAAATGCGGGAATGTCGGCCATTTGGAATTTCACAGACAACAAACGCCGCCTTTATGAGTCCGCGAGTTTCAACGGAAAGTCCGCGTGGCGCATCGGAAAAAAAAAAGAAAAAAAGTGACGGGAGGAGGAGCAGTGGAGACAAAAAAAAAAAAACGGTATGGAAATGAAGAGCCGCCACCAGAAGTCACACAGGAGCCAGTTCTATAGCGCCTTTCACGGAGCCCCCCACATTAAGTCGTCAGACCCCCTGACTCTCTAAACTCTTTACTGTCCTGTAGATTTCATTATTTTTGGATACATTTGCCATTTTTGCTACACTCGAACACCCAGAATGACAAAGTGACAACTTATGTTCATCCTCGAAGTAGTCAGACCCTTCACTCAGTACTTGCTTAGAAGCCCCTTTGGCAGCCATTCCAGGTTAAAGTCTTCTTGGAGAAGTCTCTGCAAGCTTGGTACTCCTGGATTTGGGCTGCTGATCTCATTTCTCCTGGCACATCCTTCCAGGCTCCATTAGATTGGATGGCAAGTGTCTGTGAACTGCCAACTTCAGGTCTGCCCAAGTTTGGGCCACTCATGGACACTCCTGCCCTGCCCTGGTCTGAAGTGGTGTGCACTATGGGGCAGGTCTTCTTGAAGGACCACTTTGGCTTTGGCTGCCTTCACAATTCCCTTTCTTGTCACCAGTCCTCCTGTCCCCATAGCATAACATGGCCACCATCTTGTTTCACCATATTGATGGCATTAGGAAGGGGATGAGCAGCGCCTGGTCTTCTCCATATATGGTCCTTGGAGTTCTGCTCTAAGAGTTCAATTTCTGTCTCATCGGACCACCAGATCTTTTCCTCCTCTCTCTCTCAGAGTCCTTTACACGCCTTTTACACAACAGTGGCTGCCATCGAGCTGCTTTGCCATAACGGGAGTGCTGCAGAGATGGCCGTCCTTCCACCAGGTTCTCCCATCTCACCAGTTGACTTCTGAAGCTCTGTTAGGGGGTCCTCGGTCACCCTTCAGACCCAAGGCACCTCTTTACCCAGTTACTCAGTTTGGTCAGACGGTCAACTCCAGGAAAAGCCCTGGTGGTCCCAAACATCTTCTGTTTCACAATTCTGGAGGCCACTGTGCTCCTGGGATCACTCAGAGCTTCAGAAATTGTCTTGATCGATGGCCCACCATGGAGGTCTACAGGGAGTTCCTTGGATTCCATGGCTTGGTGTTTGTCCTGACATGCAGTGTGACATGTGGGACCCTCTACACACAGGGACACGGGTGCCTTTCTAAATGATGCCCAGTCAACTCAACTGGCCATCGGTGGACTTGCAATGAAGTTCTAGAAACTTCTCAAGGAGCATCAAAGCAGACAGGAGGCACCTGAGCACAATGTGGAGGGCCACAGCAGAGGGTCCGAGTACTCCCATGAAGGAGAGATTTCAGGTTTTGATTTTTAATGAATTTACAAACCTTTCTGGTTTCGTGTCTTCACTTTGTCCTTCTGGGGATGTGAGTGTAGCTTGGTGGGCAAAGATGGCAGATGAATCCATTAACAATGAAATCTACACCACAGTAAAGTGTGCAGAAGTTGGGGGCTCAATAGTTTGTGACTCCACCGTATATTTAATTCCATCTTGGACTGGGCCAGACCCTGCTTTGAACCCTGCGTTCAACTCATTAATGACACAGTCAAGGTGCGGACCCCCATGTTCTCTCTGTGCCCGTGTGTGTCCCACACCAATTACTAAGCCAGGAGTTGATCTCAGGAGGATGAGAAGGTCCAGGAATTTAGAATTCCATCAACGGTGAAGCACTTGGCACTGCCATTCAGTAGATTTCAGTGGGGGGGCTCAGACTTGAAATCCCCCCGATTACGCCAATGCCCAAAGATTCCTTCATTAGGTTGCCTAACACATCTCAGTTGACTCAGGCGTCCCAGCTAGGGTTGGGTTCAGTCCTGGGCCTGAGACCTCAGCTGGTACAGCTGGCATGGAGTTCACATTTGGTCACTGGTGGTCCCGACTCTGGTGATGCGTCTGAAGGAGGGCAGCATGAGAGAAAGTGGCAGCGTCACCCCAAACAATACAATTCATACAAAGAAAATCAGTGACATGGGGTGGTCGTCTTCATCCAGGTGTTCCCAAACTTCAGGGTCCAAGCTGCACCTTACCCTCTTAGACTCGCCATGTGGTGCCTGATGCCACAGAAGGCCACTGCCAGCTCCACATTCACATGGCACATCACTGCCTGGCACCTTCCAAAGCCTCATTGCACCCTTGCTGACAAGGCGTGAGGATCTCAAGGGGACACCCCACCCATGGTGCCCACTCTTCCGGCATTCACCGTGTCCCATTATGTCATTAGAATTAAGAGCTGGCTGTCCCACAAACGGGTTCGACAACATGCCAGTCTGTCCACTCTCATAGTGTTGGCACTGCTGGTTCGACTTGTTAGCGACAGAAGGCGCGTCTTGACGTGAAAGGCACTATAAAGAGTGCAGGCTGACCCCTCTATTGGCTGGATTAGGATTTGCGACCTGGCCAGCTGGGTCACACGTGTCACTTCCCCGAGTTCTACCAGGTCACATGGCTCAGTCGTCACTCCGTCTCCTGCTAATTATGGCCGACCTTTTAATTTGCCGGCTAATCTTGAGCTCCTTATCGGCTTTGGCGCTGCAGAGGAGCCCAGCTGCTCTGGTGGGGGGGCTGTAAGGGCACAAGGCTGCCAGTTCAATCACTCGCTCTCTGTGGGACCCCCCAGCGCCTCACTTCACTTCACTTCACTGGCTGTAGATGTGAACGGCTGTCCTGTAGTCTTCAGGCCAGTAGGGGGGAGCAGAGAGCTTGCTGTATATGACAATGGGCTTTGTGTGGACATTTTATCAAAAAGTGGGGTTCAGCTGGTCTTTAGGTGGGCAGTCTGAGGGCATCAACATGGCATTCCTGATCCTGGAAGTGAGCTGGTGGTCTCCCTGAAGTCATCAGTCCAGTCAGCTTAGAGTTGGGAGGACAGGGGAAGTTGACCTGGTGGGCGGATCAGAGGTTGGAGGGGATGAAGAGGCAAAGGCGTACATGTGATGGGCACCCACAGTGACCCCCGAAGCAGGGACGGGATTTGCTGCTTAACATCATTCATGCCTGCCGTGGTCATTGGTGTAATAACACCATAAATACATTTTCAAAAATGCTTATCCTAAGCCAGCATCAAGGGGGTACAAGGCAGAAACACCACCTGGGCAGGGTGCCAGTCCATCACAAGGCAAACTCACATACCAGGGGTCAGGGTAGCAATGCCCATCTATCATGTCCTTGGATTGTGGGAGGAACCCCACTGGGACATGGGGAGAACATGCCAACTCCACTCAGAGGGCACTTGGGGCATGGACCCTGGTCTCCTTGTTGTGTGCCAGTAGCGCCAACACTGTGCCACAATGCCATGCATATAATACAAACACTTCTTAAATTTCCCAGGTCTCGCAGATATAGTCAAGAGTGCCCCCTACAGGATGCCCTGTATGTTTGCTGTCACCTCGCCAGCCTGGACTCCATTTGAACAAATAATGTCAGCCTGAAAGACGCCTTCTAACATCATGTCATGTGTGTTTTAGGGTGACACGACTCACGGCCCTACAAACCCGGGTTCAGTTCCTGGTCTCGGCCATCAGCTTTATGTACATAATTGTCATGTTCTCCCCGTGTCCCCAGGGGTTTTATAATCCCACATCTCAAAGATGTTCAGGTTAATTAGTGTAGGTGAGTGTGTCCTGACATGGGACTGGCGTCCCGTCCAAGGATGGGGTCTGCCCTTTCACCTGAGGCTGACAGATTAGGCCCTGGCTCTCTGTAAGCCTTAATAATACACACGACTGCAGACAATGGATGGAGGGACGCGAAAGCACAGAAAGCCCTGGCAGTCCTGCTATTCAGGGACCGAAAAATGGAAACTGCGCTGCAATGAAGACGCAGGCCGCCCCGAGGCTCTCTGACTGGCAAGAACAGGTTCGTTTGTACAGAGCGCCCCCTGGCGTCACTGTGTTAAAAATACTCTGTTCAAACGTCCAGGCAAAAGGGCGGAGAACAAAAAAAAAAATAAAAAAATAAAGTTAAAGTCGCTGACGTTTATTAGGTGGACCGCGGAGATCGGCAAACGACCATCAGGCTGCGTTCACGACGGCACCTCGGCGCTCCCTGGCGCTCAGTTTCATTGGAATCGTTTAGTCGGAGCGGACGAAATGACAGCAACGGGGACAAAAAGGGCGCAGTGGCGACAGTTTGAGAAATGAGGCTGTGCGGTGGATTCGGATGAAGAGAGCAACGGAGGATAGGGGGTTCTGTTGTTTGTCATAATATCAATTAATGAATTTACTGAGCGTTTATAAAAGAGAACATTTGCTCTGGGAACAAAGCGCCAACTATCTATCTATCATTATATAGCGCCTTTCAGATAGATAGATAGATAGATAGATAGATAGATAGATAGATAGATAGATAGATAGATGTGAAAATCGGTATATAATAAATAGAGTGAAAGGTAGATAAGGAAAATAAAATGAAACGCACTGTATAGTAGATCTATCTGTCTAGACGAATATAGTGCCTTTCATTTATTTATCTCTGTAGCAATGTAGACTTATATAGTGCTTTTCATATCATATATTTATCTAGACTTACTTTCATATCCATTTACCTATGTATCTAGACTTACACAATGCCTTTCAGCTGTCTATCATTCTGTTTATCTAGACATATATAGCGCCTTTCACATCTATCTATCTATCTATCTAACTGCCTACCTAAGAAAAGGACCGGACTGGTAGAAACCTGGAACTGGAAGACGGAACCTGGCATATTCTTTCCAAATTCCGGGCCAGCACTCAAAATAATGCAAATCCAAGCGGTCAGGATTGAGGCGGAGGCGCATGCGCGTTGCCAGCGCAAGCCCCCACAGCCCGCATGAATATTCATGAGCGAGTGAGCGCGCTAATGCCATCAGCAGCCTGCTGATCCATCGGACTGCTCATTAAGGGTCATTAGCAGACTGAATGTCTCCGCCGAGGCTTTACTTGTTTGAAGAAGGGCGCGATGAAGGTGTGAATTTAGTCAGCCAAAGGAAACAATAACTAAACAAAGAGAGCCGGCAACCAGATTAGATTATGTCGTCCATCCATTCGAGTTAACCCGATTTCTCCATTACAGCCCAATAATGGCAGCTTCTGGCGCAAGGACATTCATTAAAGGTGACAAAGTGCTTCTTCAGAGTGGTGGCGTCATTGATCCATTTTTGTTCCCAATTAATTAATTACAGTGTAATTGCAGGTTTCTAGCTATTTATAGCGCTTTACGCAGACAGTGGGGAGCCACTTGACCACCACCCGGATGAAGCCACACCAGCCATTCTTGGGTCGGTACGCTCGCCACCCCTTAGCTATTCGAATTGTCCACCTGAGAACTTTTTTTTCTTTAAATTTGTGGCAGCAGATTTTTGAAATGCCACCGGGCTCCTAATTTTCAAAGGGCTCTTGACGCATACACGAAGTCGAGCTACGTTCAGGTTTTCTTGACCTGTCATTGTCCCCTTAGGTCACCTATTAGAGACTTTTGCATTGTCCACCTCATATTCAGAACCTTTTCAAAGATCCAAATTTAGCCTCCACAGAATGAACGGTTCTTTGTTAGGCAAGGAGGACACACAGCACAGTGACGTGCCAAGAAGCAGGATTTTGAAAGGCTGGAGGGTGACAGTCTTGGAGGGGACACTAGAAATGACCAGATGAGAGCCAGAGCCGACTCACCGGACAGTTAATATATTTCCTTAACGGTGGCCATCAGCTCTGGCCGGTGACCTAAAGAGCGCAAATCCCAGGTTAAGGCTGGTTGACCCCGAGGAGTGTTCAGGCTTTGAACCGCAAAACAGAGCCCACTGCTGCTCGGCATTGAGGGGTGCCAGGAGGACTTGCGCGGGCATGCGGTGAGCGCCCCCATCTGGAAAGGTCCACTGGTATTCAAACTGGAACTTCTCTCTCTCTCGCAGGTCAAGAAGACAAAAAACACAAAAGCGTGCTAAAGTGGCCCGACATAAAACACCTTCACTTAAAAAAACCTAACAGTGAATCCTCAACCAGCCTGACCCAAAGTCGGCTTCACCAGAGACGGTAACAAACTGTGGACTGGGGGGGCGCCAGCCATGGCAGACCACAATCACCGACCTGCGTTCAAGTTACTGGACCTGCGAAGAAGCAGCACTGCGCCATCGTGCGGCCATCGTCGTGTCCTTAGCAACCTGCATGCTGAGCCGCTTTAGCTGCAGGGGTGACTACCGAATTAACATGATTTGTCACTTAATGTCATTTATCCGGCGGCGTCAGTTCTTTGTGATCGCGTGATGGCAGCTCGCACTCGCGCCCCCTACAGCCCAAAGCTATGCAGCCGTTAAAGCAAGAATAGCGAATGTACGCGACAGGACAACGGATGGACATTTCTGAAGCCACGCGGTCATCTGCGGACAGTGAGACAAGCGAGGCCTCACCTGTGCGCTACTGTTTGCCCTTCGTTGGCTTCGAATTTCTAGGGTACATGGAGAGCTGGCTCGCTCACGTCCTTCCATTTCGTGATCATTTCATGATAGGCGCGCACCCTGAGGGCCACAATCTAATCGAGCTCGTGCCCGAGGCCGTGAGGCCAGCTGGACCGCGTGCCTGTCTCTGGGGAGCCGCCTCCGCTTGTCTTGTTACCTAGCAACGCGTGTGCTGAACTGGAGGAGCGCCGCGAGACTCGGGACACTTGACGAGTGAACTTTGCGTGCGGTGGTAAGTGTCCTGCGCCGATGACATATGCAAAGACGTCGCTAGCCTTCGTTAACGTCCTCTTGGCTGGTTGAATATGGCACTGGTCGTGCTTAGGCCGCTTTTGCCTGCGCCCGACTGGCAGGCTGGCACCCCGGCTGGCGCGTACATGTGACGTCTCGCTCTGAACTTTTCTCCTTGACTTTTCCAATGGGATCTCGCTGCAGACTTCGGGGTGATGAGGAACAGAATACACATTCACATTCTGCAGCGAGACCCTTCTAGATGTTTCCACGGGTGTTTTGCGGGCTAAAGCGTGATAGTGACCGCAACAACATCAAATCAAACTAAACCGGGGGTCCAGCTTCACGCTCGGAATGTCAGCTTAGTTGAAAGAGAAAGCTGCCGTCATTCGAGATGGCCGGTACCCGGGGGGTACGTAGACCCCTAAAATTAAGAAAGAGGCGCAATCGAGGAAAACGAACCGCCGCCTGCGTGCGAGAACGTGGACTGACCTCCGTTTGGGTGCACGCCATGGTCCGGGGGGCGACGTTGCTTTTTCTTTTTAGTTATTCTTCATTTCATCTGTTACACTTATTTATCTTCTATAAAAAGCTAAAGGTCTATCTGTCTCTCATATAGCGGATTTCATATCTATATATCTATCTATGGTATAGTGCCTTTTATCATTTTGTAATATAGTGATTTTATATATATTATTGTATTTAAAATAATGTAGCATAGTGCCCTATATCTGCCGTATAGCTCCTTCCACGTCTATCAATTAGTGCCTTCTATGTATCTATCTATTATATAGCACCTTTCATCTATCTATCTATCAAACATCTACTGTATACTGCCTTGCACTTTTGTTTATTATATAGCGCCTTTATAGTTTATATGTCTACCCAGCGAGGTAATTAGTTACTATAGTGCCTTTGGATAGTTTCATTTACCAAGCTAGTTACCTAATTTATCTATCATATAGTGCCTTTACAATCTACCTAGTGAGCTAGTCAGCTACTGTATAGTGTCTTTCACATATGTACCTTTCTGCATTTATATAGTGCCTTTGATCTATTTATCTAGTTTTATATAGTGTCTCTCAGCTACTTAATCTTATATTGTGCCTTTCATATAAGTATCTACTATGATAGTGCATTTCGTCTATGTAGTTGTATATAATGCCTACTCTTTATATAGTGCCTTACATCTATCTACCTTTCATATTGTGCCTTTCATCTGCTTATAAGTTTTGAATAGCTTCTTTCTTTCTTTTCTAGTGCAATGACTGTGTGAACCCCAAAGAAAACAGAACCTGCCGACTTTACTGTGCCCCTGTATTGCTCAAGCAGGTTATGATGGGTGACGTTTAGCCGCCGATGCCCGCCACATTGTGTTACTCTCCGTGCGCATTTGCGCGATGCCGCCAGCTGCCGTGTGCGCGCATTTTTTTCTGCTCGCAGGTCGAGTTTCTCCTCCGTGAGTCGCAGGCGCAGTTGTGCCGCAGTGGCTTCTTGTTCAAAGTCCAGGGCTTTCACTCAGTAAGCCACACGTAACGTGCAGGCAAAGCTTGCCAGGGGTGATTTGGGTGGGCGAGGTTTAATGTGTTGGTCGAGAAGCGTGTTGTGCGCTTTATTTAATCCTAGGCTGACCCGCCTTTTAAGTTGACCACTTCTTAAGGCACTTCAATATGTAGATCAATTTGATATTTTATACAAACTCATTCATTTGGTTATATTGCATTTGAGCGGTATTACTTTAATACTCGTAGTTTCTGTTATTTTTGTGATGAAATTTAAACTTTTTTTCTATATTGAGGTCGCCCTTTGGAACCCCTCTGATATTTACTACGCGGTGAGGCATTTGTGCTCCATCAACATTAATTATTTCCAGAGACATAATTGTGTCCATTTTTCCAGCGCATCGCGCACAAAAGCAAGGGAACGATTGGAGCACCAGAACTCTACTCACATCATGTCGCTTCGTACCGCAAGCTGCAAGTAGTAAGTCTGTGATAAGCGGAATACCGCTACACTTTCCACTCACGGGACGGAAGGACAATCCTGACCGCTTTTATATAGAAAGAAAGAAGAAGAAGATATCGCACAGTCTGGAGTAGAAAATCATCTTTTACCTGGAAAAACGAAACTACAAATCCCATCGTGCATTGCAAAATGGACGGGGCGTGTGTGAAACTCTGCGCCTGCGTAGCACTCACGGGACGACAGGACAATCCCGACCGCTTTTATATAGAAGGAATCATAATTTGAAGTGAAGCACCGAGAACTAAATACAGCGATGGACTCCAGCGATGACGCCAGTAATGGTCAACGATCGCTGGTCAGCTGCTGCGCGGCCCTCACCTGTGTGGTTTCCTCGTGGGTTTGACGTTTCAATAGTTCACCTTTTGTGAGAAATTAAAACGATTGTTATTGAGGAGACCGCAGTCCGGGTGCCCCCTGCGTGGCGTTTGCATGTTCTCTTTGTGTCTTTCTTGTATCGGTCTCACATTTTATTGCAATGGCGACACACGCGCTTTCCTTGATGCATCTTTTATAAACTCCAAAGCCATAATCAGCTGAGTGCTTCGGCCGTGAAACAGGAAACGAAAGCGCCATGTCAAATGTGACTGACACGGCCTGTCTTAGGACCCCCCGGGTGCCACCTCGATGAACCTGCTTGAACCTTTGCCTTCTTTGCTTAATACTTTATTTATTGACAGATCTGGACGAAGCGGCTCAAGCATCCTTGTCTTACAGATTAGATCAGCGGTTTGAGATCTTTATTGTCACCTGCACTGCAGGAGCACAGCGCAATAGTCGTGTCACAGCTGTGGTGAAGTATAGATCTATAAAGGAAATAACTAAGAGTAGAAAAAGACAAACAAATAAATAAACACAGCAGGGCGCAGTGGCTCAGACTTTGGACTTCAACCCCTAAGGCTGTGAGCTCAGCCCCTGCCACTGACACTGCGTGTGTGACCCTGAGCAGGTTACGTCACCTGCCTGCATCTCCTCCAACGAGGGAGAAAGCAAACTGAAGGGTAACCAGCTGTACCTGAGATGTTGGATAAAAACGTCAGCCACATAATAAGTAACCAGCCGTGCTACCCACCAAGATGGGTTTAAATCTGAGAAATCACAGAAGACCTCAGCATTAACGTTTGCAGTGCACCACCTGCTGGAATTCATTGTGTAATGCCTGTAGTAATAAAACACTTTGCAATTCAACAGATGGCGCATCACAAACACCCTCCTTAATAAAAATATACTCGTCTGTGTAACCGGTTGCTATGTCTCCGTCATTCCAAAAGAGTCAAGCACTCCAGAATCAGCTGTAGTCATAAGATGGGTTGCAATTGTAATTCCAGCAGGTGGCGCATCACAAACATTTTTAGTAATAAAGTGCACTGCCTTTGTCATTCCAGCTGATGGTGCATCACAAACATTTGTAGCAATGCATTTTATTACTACAAATGTTTGTGATGCGCCACCTGCTGGAATGAGAAACACAATTCATTTTATTACCATAAGCATTACAGAATAACATTCCAATAGATGCTGCGCTGCAAATGTAAGCACTGAGGTCTGCATCCATTATTTAGATTTCAACCAGTCTTAGACGGGCAGCATAGCAAGTTTGTAGCAATAAAATGCATTACTGCAAATATTTGTGATGCGCCATCTGTTGGAATAAAAAGCGCAATGCATCTTATTACAACGCATGTTTGATCCGCCATCTGCTGAAATGACAAACACAATGCGTCTTATTAGCATGAGTATTACAAAATATATTCCAATAGATGGTCTGCGTTGATTACTTAGACTTCAACCCGTCTTAGATGGGCAGCACAGCTAGTTTGTAGTAATAAAGGGCACTACTACAAATGTTTGTGATGCGCCAGCTGTTGGAATGGCATTTTATTACTACAAATGTTTGTGATGCGCCAGCTGTTGGAATGGCATTTTATTACTACAAATGTTTGTGATGCGCCAGCTGTTGGAATGACTGCGACACAGCAACCGGATGGAGACACAGCCACACAGGCACCAACACACACTTTCATGACGGCGGATCCAAGAAAGCCTCAAACACAATTTATTATTTCTCTAAGAAGTTGGGTTAGTGGACATGATGAGAGGCTTGGGCTTAGTTAGTGCTTTTATGAAGTGAAAGTGGGCAGAGATTTCTAATTATGTGTTACTCGCGCAGACCAACCAGCGGAGCCGACTGCTAATCAGTGAATTTTTCAAATGTACAGCAGCGGGCTGTGACAAGGACCCCCTGATTGTGACGTTTGCCTTCCTTCGTGTCCTACACTCTTTATAACAGAAGGTGCCAGGGTGGTTCTCCAAAGCGGCGCCACACGGGACCCATTCTTGGTTTGCAGAAGAAGAGACCCCATGACGCTTCCAGAAAGTTCCTCTACTTTCTAGACGAGTAGCGAGCTCCCTAAACAACTGTGAACAGATAACAGCAGATTTCTAAAATGCCAGGGGGTCCCTGATTGTAAAGGACTTTGTCTGCTCGCACTCACGGGCTCAGTTCAGGTGTTCATATTCTGCCCGCTCGCCTGTTCGACATTAAAGATTTCAGTTTTGTCCGCACATCCTGAAGCTTTTCACTGCCCAAAGACCACCTTCACATGCAAAGACCCCTCCGCAGCGACGGCACAGCACAGACTGGTAAACGGCATTATAGACACATCAGCTGGGGGGCGATCATGAATCAGAATAGAGCGACGCTGGCACTGCCCACCCAAGAAACACGATGGGATTAAACATGAAGAGCCCACGTGACGGGCATCTGCGGGCGCCATATGGACTCCGAGGCGTGTAATCAACACGAGTTCCTCTTTTCAGACGCCAGCGATGTCCTCGTTACGGGGTCAGCAGTTCTCAGGTTTCAAAAGTAAATTAGCGCAACATAAAACACGTTCATTCTAAGAGGATGTCACTCATCAAGTAAAACTGGTCCTTAGGATCAGCCCGGCCCGCCTTGCCATCCTCTGTTCACCCTTTGTCCTGTAGTTGTTGTCACCTCATGTCACACAAAGCCACCCTTCTGTTCTCATTGCAGGAACCTGGAAGAGACCACCAGAGAATCATTGCGATCGAATGTCGGCCCTGCACTGGGAGGCTCGCCGTAGACAGGCCATACTGGACAGGAGGCTGGCCAGCAGGAGGGAGGTAGGGGGACTGCCCATGTTTAGATAATGGGGGACTTTGTGGAGCCGTGTATGGCTGGGAAGCCACTGTGGTCACTTAACGTGCCATCAAACCGTCACAACACCTCCCAGCATAACAAAAGCGCACAAAGGATTCACAAAGTCCTCAAAGCCTTTCAGGTCCTGCATGCGTCATCGTGAAACGGAGCCCACCGATCTGCACTCAGTAACTTGAGAGGTTTGGAAACGGATTCAAAAATCAAAAGTTGAAATCACAGAAGTATTCGGACCCTTCGTTCAGTACTTTGCAGAAGCCCCTGTGCCAGTCTTCATGGCTAAGTCTCTACAAGCTTGGCACTCCTGGATTTGGGCAGTTGACCCCAGTCCCCCTGGCAGATCCTCTCAAGCTCCATTAAACTGGAGGGGTCGTGTCTGTCAACCGTCATCGTCAGGTCTCTCCAAAGACGTTCAATGGGGTTTAAGTCTGGACCACCCGAGGACACTCAGGGATGGGTCCCAAAGCCACTCCAGGTCATTGAACCTTCGGCCCACTCTGGGGTGATGTGCACGGAGGACCAGCAGGTGTTATTCAAGGACCCCCTCCTGAATTTGGCTGGATTCATCCCTCCCTCCCTGTCCCTGGACCCCCACAGATTGATGCGGCCCCCCAGACAGATGCCAAGCAGTGCCTGGCCTTCTCCAGATGTCGTGTTTGCAGTTCTGCCCAAAGACGTCCAATTTGGTCTCGTCAGATCACAGAATCTCCTCGTCATCCTCTCGAGTCCTTTAGATGGCTCTTCCTCAGAGGGGCTTCCGTCCAGCTGCTGTGCCATATTGTCGGAGGGCCCGCTGAGATGGCCATCCCTCTGGAGCTCTGATTGAGTGACCATTGGGTTTGTGGTCATCCCCCTGACCAACACCTTCTTTGCCCAGTTACTCAGCTTAGCCCAGATGGTCAACTATAGGACGTGTCCTGGTGGTACCAAACATCTTCCATTTCACAGTGATGGAGGCCACTGAGCTCCTGGGACCACTCAAAGTCTTCCAAATGGTTTGATCCTGATGTCCTGATCTTTGCCTCACCACATTTTGCTCATGGTGGTCTACAGAGAGATCCTTGGACTTAATGGCTTGGTTTTTGTCTGGAGATGCAGTGTGAATTATGGGACCCTCTAATACTGTACATAGGGGCCCGGGTGTCTTCTTAAAAGACAGCCACTCAATTCAGGTGGCCACCAGTCACGTTCTAGAAACATCTCAAGGAGAGTGAAAGCCAACAGGACGAGGCACCTGAGCACAATGTGGAGGTCAGAATATTTCTAGAAGTGCGAGATTTCAGGTTTTGATTTTTTAATAAATTTGCAAGCCTTTCTGCACACGGATTTTCACTTTTTCATTACGGGTTCTTGATGGTCAATAATGGCAGATTAAACCAATAAAAATGAAAACTACAAGAAAAGACCATAATAAAGTGTGCAGAGAGTGAAGGACGCTGATGACTTTCTGCATCCAATCTAAATCGCTTTGTGCAAAAGTAAGAAATCTAAATTCGATCTAAAAAAAAAAAATGAAGCCCCCGTCCTGCTTTCTGCCCAGTGCTTCTAGGATAGGCTTCAGCTTCCTGGATAACCAGGATAACAACATGGACGGACGGATGAGGACACTTCTAGCGGTGGCCATCTTGGCTCCTTCTGGGTGTGAAAGCTCAAACTGCACAGTGTCGCCCCCTAGTGGCTCAAGCGGCTCTCACTTCAGTGCCCATTTCTCCGTCTGCGGCCCACTTTGATACAAATCGCCGGAGGTTTTCTAAGTGAAAAGGCTTGGCTGACTATATTGAGAAATGACTCCATGAATATAAACCCGGACCTTGTTTTTATTTTTGTTTCATTTCTCACCGTGTGCCATCGGTCCATCTATTGAACCCAAGCTTAAAGTGCCATGAGAGAGAAAGAGAGAAAGGTTGGTTGCTTCACCCACCTGGATTGGGACCCAAGTGCAGCAGGTGGCACTTCATAGCCACACTGGAACAGTGGGAGGCTTTTATGGTGACAGGAGTGCCAATCCTGCCACCAACCCCCAAGTTTTTTTCCCTGACGCAAATTAACTGTCACAACCTGCCATTGATCCACCCTGGGTAAGGGCGTCAATTGCCAGCCAGATCCCTAATCCGATAGAAAGCCCCTCGAGATGGCACTCGCCGGTCACATCAAGTGCCAGCCTCTCTCCATTAACGCCTGGCCGAAGGATACCATGACCCAGATTGCCCACACCACCCTCCCCAGCTTAGCTGGCCCTTCTATCTCCGTAGTGCTCTGGCTGCCCAGCCTGGCACACTGGGTAAGCCGCGACTGGGTGAATGTGCGGGAGAAGCCCTGCACCCCAGCTCAGGGGGCTCTGGTTCGAGCGCCGCACTTTTTATTGTCAGACGCCTTTGCTTTTCTTTTCATTTCTCAGTTTTCAATTAGTGATAAGAACGGCAGATTAAAGACCTCCGCTTGATCCGCGAAACACAGCAGCGGCTCGTTCTCCTCCGCAAAGTGAGCCGTGAGCGGATTTGCATTGATCGTGCCGAAAAATCGAGGTCAGGCCAGTCAAGGAGAAGAAAAGCGAATTGTCTTTCATGTTGGCACGAGCCGGCGTCATTCCCGAGAGAAGCCAGCCGCCCTCCTGCGAGGCGCTAAGCCGTCTTTGGTGACACGTTTGAAAAGGCGCTCTGTGCAGACGGAGGACGCGCTTTATGGAAGATTCAAAGCAGCTGCTGAGAGACGAGTCGAGGGGTGGTTGACGGGGAGAAACTGGGGGGGTCCTGATTTCTTTTTTTTTATCCCCACTGCAGATGGAGAGGCAGTCAGCTGTGCAGATGGCAGGAGACGGGCTGAAAGAGCGAAGCTGCGTGAAATCTCAAAGCGTAGGTATGTGGCAAGGTTTGGGCATTGGGGGGCATCCGAGTCCACCTGCCCCATCTTACTGTCAGTTGAGGCGCAGGGTGAAGGCACCCATGGATGGGCTCATCCTTGACTACGCCCCCTTTTTGCCGGCGGTATTTCTTGTTGCCAGGCTACGCCATACCCTTTACACCCAAATGTAACTCGTTTGCCCTCAAGTTTTCTATGGCTGCCCTTTGCCATCTTTGATAATCCCAGTGTCTAAAGTGGGGGTTCTTTCTCATCTAGACACTTGCCCCCCTTTTTTTGGACCCCCTTTGTGCCCAGTGGTCTCTCAGCCTGTAATGACTTGCATTCAGATTTTTCATTTGCTGCAGGTTCTCCTCACTGACTACTGTCCTCCGCTACTTGTTCCCAGGTGGCCTTTTGTGGATTCGATTAAATACATTTTGATAATCACAAGGGTGTCGCGCTGTGTTAGCCATTATGAATGTAGTGCGAAGTCACGCAAAATGACACATTTTATTGGTTAACTAAAAAAGATTACAATATTGCAAACTTTCGAGGCAACCAGACACTGATAGGCCCGGGGTCTCAGCAAAGGTGGTCGTCATTCACTTCTTCTCCTTCGTTTCCATTTAACAATGTCCATTTTGTGATCCTACAATGCCGTTCCTTAAAATGCTTCCCGATTTCAAACATCTGACTTGTGTCCGGCTCTGCTATGGCTGCGACAAGACATGGGGTACTTTGCAGAATCCGTTTTCTTTTTTGGCACTGAATTCGGGCGAGCTCGTTTCCAAGGACGCACAATACCTACAACAGTGACCCCTGCTGGATAATTACACTTCTGACTGTTGATATAAACTCGGCAGATCAAAGGAGATAATTAGACCCTCGCTCTGTGCTCAGGTGACAAGACATTAGGCCGCAGGTGACGCTGCTGTCAAGGCTCCGCCCCTCGCCGGGCCTCACTGTCCGGTAATAAAAGCTGCTAGAAGCTTCTCCTCATATGGCAGCCCGCGGCTTTGGTGAAAATCCCGAGGATTTATGGTGCACTTTGTTGTGGTATTTCAGGTTTTGCTCGAAGCCGTTTTCAACCTGCCAGGCCCACTTCTGATGCCCCCCCACGTCTGCTAGCGGTGCATGCCTTGTATTTCAATTTGGCTTTTATTGTACTGCTAAGTAATTGTATATGGCAGGGGTCGGCAACCTTTCAGTGGTGCCATGCCGAACCTATGTTACAATGTTATTCCGCGTGCCGAAATAATTCTACCCAGTTTGTTATATATGGTATCAAAGTTGGTCCGGTTATGATGGGATAACCGGATCTTATATTATTGCTCATTCAATATTTTAAAACAAATAGGATAACGTGGAAATAATGTCAATTTTTTTTTATAACTACATTCGGTGGCTTTATTTTTGGTTCCAATTATTTGACTAAAATACGTAGTTTGTTTCTTAAAGCTTCACTTCTCTCAGAGGTTTTTTAAACGTGGACTGATGTTTAGTTTGATGATGGATGTCTTTGTACATTTGACGTAAGACACACGACACTTTCACAGTATAACGAACGCACACACGATCTTTTTGTTGTACAAACCCACATTCATTCGTACAAGAGTCTTGAAAAGAGCGAACGTCAAGTTTTTGTCTTTTATGAGTCATTTTAGGGCATTAGATTACTAATAACAACGAGGTTTGTTTTAACGTTTCACGGCCTGCACTGAACACATGGTTTCCATTTATATAGGAGTCGCATACGCAAAACGTATAGGTGAGGGCGCGAATGCGTGCGCCGTAATTGGATATGAATTATATTTTATTATATTAATTATATATACAGGGTGGTTCAGATCTAATTATGCAGATCCAGATCGTCTGGATGACTTTGATTTATGCGGGGACGATTCCAGTTCGGCGCGATGACGATTCTTCATGTCGTCAGTTCGGACACTTCTCGATGGTCCGGGATTTTTCGGGTGATTTTCTATGTAATAAACTTAATAACAACATAATAAAGTTATAGCGTAATGAAAATTGCATAATTAGATCTGGATCACCCCCCCTCTCTCTCTATTTTATATATTACTATATTTCCAATTCAAATCGTTCCGCATGCTACTGTACTCCTCTTAGCCCTGTAAGGCACTTTGTGACGGTGCAGGTCGTGCCTGGCGTTTTATAATGCAAAGGAGAATTAAACTGTGTTTGGAGATGCAGGCTGTTTCAAATTTGAAGCATCGAAAAAAAAAAAAAAACTGAATCGGCCCAACGAAATACGAGGCGTTTCGAAAGGACTGTTGAGGGACACGTCGGAGGTTCAGTTTTACGCACGCAGGTCAGTTCAGAGGGCCGCCTGTGCAAAGGCAGGGATCGGATATAATCGTGCTGGTACGTAAACGTTTGTATAAATGACACTCGTTTTTAAATTAAAATCAAACCGACACCTCGGATGTACATTTTTTTTTTAAATGTCACCGTCCCTATGAGCTGATGTTGTACCATTATACCCTGCTGATTAAAACAAGCCAGTCAAAAGCTCATTTGTTTATGACTAAACTACGTTATTCATATTTTTTTATATCACAAAATGTGCAGCAAACCCTTTTCTAGCAAAAGATGCTTTTTTTCAGACTAAATCAAATAGTTTGTACAGGCAGGACAAAGTAACAGGATAAAATGACAGGACAAACTCATTACCAGGGTGCCCACTGCTGGACATCAATGGTAACAGCTTGAAACATGCTGCTCGTATAACTGGCACAATACGGTTTGAAAGGTGCCCTCCCTGTCTGGAGCCAAGACAATCTTTCAAAACTCCCTCTTGTGTGTTTCAGATGCGGCGCCCGCTCCGCAGACTACATGCACGCCGCCTTGGCAGGACAATTACACAGCCAAGATAGACAACCGATACACAGTAAGTATGGGCAAAAAGGCTGGCAATACTCACCCAATCTTATTAATGGAGTTTCAAAGACTGAGGGTGGGCCACTTTTCGGTTTGGGAATGGAAGTAAATACCATTTTTGCCCCATTATTCCCAATTCCCTCTAAAGTCAGCAGATTTCTTTTCACCTCTTTCTGTACATTAAGAGTATTTTAATATTCTGGGTGTCTTTTTGACAAGACTGTGTTACCTTTTATTTTTCTATACACTTTATGGCCACAATTCTGTAGACACCCCTCCACATGACTGAGTTCAGGCGCTTCTGCTGCACCCATCGCCAGGAGGTGCCCAAATCAAGCACGCGGTCCCGTAATCTCCATTGACAAACACTGGCGTACTGAAGAGCTCAGTGACTTTAAACATACAGTAGCACTGTCATAGGGTGGCACCTTAGCCACAAGTCCGTGCATGAAATGTCCACCCTGCTAGATCTGAAGTGGAAGTGTGGAGAAGCAACAGCGGCTAAGCTCCAAAGCGGCAGACCACACAAATTGACACAGTGGGACCACCAGGTGGTGAAGCACATAAAAGTGGCCTGTCCTCTGTTCCACTAACTCACAACAGTGTCCCAAACGTCCTCTGGAAGTAACATCAGTATGAGAACGGAGCGTCAGGAAATTCATGAAATGGGCTTCCAGGGCCCAACAGCTGCAGGCGAGCCCCAGATCACCATGGGCAACGCCACGTGGCCCCCAGATCACCATGGGCAACGCCAGTGGCAGCCCCAGATCACCATGGGCAACGCCAAGTGGCAGCTGGAGTGGCGTGAAGGACGACAAAGGGCCCGCTTTACCACTGCAATGGAAGGAGTGCTCATTTAGCCAAGGGGCAGAACGGGTGGCTCAGTAATCCGAGTTCAATCCCCACTGCCGCGGCTGAGCGGGGTGGCATCTCCCCGACACCCCACATCTACTCAGGTTACCAGTTTTACTGGGGGAGCCCCAGCATGGAAAGTGCGCACCCCTTCTTTAAGGCAGGAGGAAACCCAAGCTCTTATAATGAAGTTGTGAGGGAAAAGGATGGATCATGAAGGTGGATTTATTCACGTTTTTATGTTTGGTACCAAAGGGTGCCCGAGTCAAGGAGGACCAGCCTGTCAGCAGACACCTTAGAGCCCCATGAACGACAGCCTGCAGGGTTTATGGAGGTCCTTGTTGCTCTTTTCGAGTCAGGTGACTAAACTAAAGCATTTACAGTACAGGCACAAACGTAAGGTAAGGTAATCAATCCAAGGTTACAAGCGTTGAGCCGTCCGGTACCTCAGTCAGCCTGGCTGCTCCCCAGCAGGTCCTTCCTTCTCCAGCTCAGCCTTACTGTTCCTTCTCTTTTCCTCCTCAGTCCCTGCAGTATTCTCAGCAGTGGTGACGGACCTACAAGACAAACAGAGGACATCCAGACACGAGAGCCCCCCCTTCACACATGGGCTGCCTTAGAGCAACTGGAGACCCGACAGACTGACAGGTTCTAACTTTCGATGAAATAAACTGACATGGAGACTCTCGACTTTGGTGCTTTACTGGGTCTGTTGGTGTCTCAGACAGCACTGGTGAGGAGAAGCTGATGGAGCCTCCTCTGGGCACCTCCGCGTTTCCGGGTTCTGCTCCTCTTGATTTACACACTCGCACTTCTTTTTATTTCCTGAGTATCATTGGCACGGCTGCCTCACAGCTTCACAGTCCCTGTCCCTGGCATTGCCTGCACAAAGTGTACAAGTTCTCCCAGTGCCTGTGTGGCTGTGTGAGTGGGCTTAATGGGCATCGCTAAATTGGCCCACCAGAGAGTGTAAATGGACCCTGTGGTGGATGAACAGCCTGTCCAGAATGTGTGCGTGCCTGGCACCCAATACCGCTGGGGTGGGCTGCAGCTGCCCATATTTCAGAACTGGATAAGTGGGTTAAAAAAGGGTGAACAATCGGGCATTTAAACAACTGGAACCTTAATACAGGGTGCCTACACGTCCAGGGCTTTAATACCAAGTAATATTTAATTATCTAACAGGCAATCCGTTAGAAAAGTACCGACAGTTATACGAGGAGAGAACACGATAATGTAAAGAACAGGCAGCAGGGTTTGATCAGAGGAGGAGAAACCCACAAAAACAAAGAAGAGGCTGCTGGAGGAGCTGAAAGAAAGACAAGCATTCAACATCATCGACTCTGCCTTTTATTGGAAGCGGGCTGCACCGTCCTTCACTATAAAGTCAGCGTAAAGGAGCGGAGCCACACCAGTGTGAACGCGCCCAATCCAGTACTTTGATGGGGAGCCCGCCTGGGAACCCCGAGTGCTGTAAGCGCTTAGCCATTACCGTTGTACTCGACCTGGGCATCAGGGTATGGCTGGGAAACGCATTTACGGCCTTTCTACTTTGGCTCCACCGTCCTTCACTATACACTGCGTGCACAATTATTAGGCAAGTTGCACTTGTGGGATTCATTTTAATAAGAAACAAATGCAGTGCCATCAGTCAGTCCAAAGTGTTAATAAACCTGAACGGGATGCAAAGAGAATGTGAGCGTGAACATCATCAGGGGAACACACGTGTGGGCACAACTATTGGGCAACTAAATCAAAAAGACAGCATTTCCCGATCTCCCTTGTTTATTTTCATCCGTTAAAGTGAGAATAATAAACCTTTCTGACATCAGTGCCTATTATGGCGCCCCTTCTTTTCAGTAACAGTAACAAGTCTGTTAGTCTCTTGATCTGCTGCTGATCAACTTTATGTGCAGCCAGACGCTCTTCAGAGAGGTGAGCTGTGGATCCTCCCTGTAAATCTCCCGTTTCAGAAGAGCCCACAAGTTCTCATTAGGACTTTAGGTCAGGTGAGGAAGGGGAGCCATGTCATTATTCTGCCATCTTTAAGGCCTTTACTGGCTGGCCACGCAGTGGAGTACTTTGGTGCATGTTATGGAGCGTTGTCCTGCATAAAGATCACGGTCTTCTGGAAAGATGCAGACTTTTTCCTGTACCACTGCTTGAAGAAAATGTCTTCTAAAAACTGGCTGTAAGTTTGGGAGTTGAATTTGAGTTCATCTTAAACCTGAAAAGGTCCAACTAGGGTTGACCATACCAGTACCCCCAGCTTCATCTTATTGGCGTCTGAGTCGAAGTGGAGCTCTGTGCCAGCCACGGGCCCATCCATCAAGTGTCCCTCTCATCTCATCAGTCCATAAAACCTTTGAAGAGTCTGTCTTGAGCTACTCCTTGGCCCAGTCTTGACGTTTCAGTTTACAGTCCCTGACACAAGTCCTGTCGCTTCTCTATTTTGTAGAAACTCCTGCTATTAACCTGACTTTTAATGAATCGACTGGCATTAGAAAATCGCTCACATGAAAAGCTAAAGCCCCCCAAATGATGTTTAATGCACTGAAATAAATGAGTTTCACTGAAAAAAGATTTCTCATTTCATCAAGACAGAAAGGTCCAATTTGGGCAAGACAAAAGTTTTGTCGCCCGTACAGAAAATGAACAACTTTACTGCAAATCCAAAAATATGTCAGCAAATTAAGTAGTGGTGCTGTGAGATCCAAATTTAATATCTTGTATGACTTCCATGAGCTTGAAGGACAGCATCCATCCATTCATCCAATTTATTGATGAAGTCATCAGGAATAGCCAAGACAACAGTCATGCATGCCTCCCAGAGCTCATCAATGTCCTTTGGTTTCCTCTTTCATCCTACCCCACATATGCTCAATGATGTTCATGTCTGGTGACTGGGCTGGCCAATCCTGGAGCATCTTGATCTTCTTCGCTTTAAGGAACTTTGATGTGGAGATGGAAGTATGCGATGGAGGACCATCCTGCTGCCGAATTTGGCCTTTTTTATGGTTGGCAATATAAGAGGTAGCTAAGATTTCTTGATATCTTAGACTACTGGCGTTGCCTTCCACCCTGCAGATCCCTCGCATACCCCATACTGGATGTAACCCCAGACCATGATTTTGCCTCCACCAAACTTGACTGTTTTCTGGGTAAATCCATGCGGGTTCCAGTAGGTCTCCTGCAATATTTGCGGTGACTGTGGTGTAATTCAACAGAAGACCTTCTGCCACTTTTCCAGCGTCCATCCTTTTAGCAGGCTGTGGGCCTTGGCAAATGCCACACGGTTTTTCAATTGTCTTTTGTTTAGTGCTGGCTTATGGGCACGGATTCGACCATGGAGGCCATTTCGAGACAGAATCCGACAAACTGTTCTGGTTGACACAGGGACTTCAGGTGACCAGGTCTCGTGGAGCTCTGCTGGCCTTGGATTTTCGAGCCAACAAACGGTCCTCTCGAGCAGTTGTCTTGCGGGGGTCTTCCTGACGTGGGCTTGTCAAAAACGTCTCCAGTCTCTTCAGATCTTTTTTTTTTATCCTCTGAACTTGACGCTGAGACACACTGAAGTTGTTTGCCACATCAGCCTCTTGATGATCAGCACTTTAGTCTCCGGGTGAGTCTTAGGCCTGTTTGCGGAGCTCTAGTTGCAGTTGATGTGAAGGTCTAGTGTGCTGGGGTTCTTGTTATACACACCTGAGACCTCAGTGATCCATTATTAGTCACAGGTGAAGCTCCTATGACAAAGCGACAACACTTACGTCTGGACTCAATGGGCTTTACCAAGCTGTGAATATTAGAATACTTTTTGTCAGTTTCGTTTTGCACTGAAACATTATTACAAAAGCTGATGGGATTGAAATGAGCCATTTCTTGTAACAAAATCTTGATTAGAAATCTATTTTAGCGGCACTTCAGGTCAATTTGTACACAAGCGACAAGACTTTTGTCAGGGACTGTATGTGTCTTGTTCATTGGTGGTCGGGTTTCAGCCTTCCTTACCTTGAGCACCGAACACCTCGTACTTCTGGGCCCTCCATATAAGTTGCAGTTCTAGAATATCACAGCACTGGAGGATAACGGGTTCCTGGTTGCTTCAAGTTTGATTCTTTTCAAATCTGTGGCAGTTCATTTGCGTCTGTTTTTCTCAACACATTTCTTGCGGCCCTGTTGACTATTTGCAACAAAACGTTTGATGGTTCTGTGCTCACGCTCCAATATCTGCATCCCCCCGAAAGACTTTTTACAATTTCTGACTTTTCAGAGTCACTTAAATCTCTTGTTTGGCCCATTGATTGTGCCCGAGGAAAACAAGCTGCCTAATAATTCTGCACACCTTGATAGAGCGTGTTGGTCTCCTTAGGCCACACCCTCCCTCATTACACAAATGCACGTCACCTGACGTGCTTAAATCCAATAAGCATTCGAGTCTGTACAGCTCAGAATCGGAATACATAAGTAACAATGATGATATGGTCAAAGTCCTCACTTGCCTACTAATTGTGCGCACAGTGTATAGTCAGCGTAAAGGAGCGGAGCCTTCATTTACAGCCGCACCAGTGAAAAAGCACCAAGGATCAGATCTGAAATGGGAAACCATTGGCATCAGAGGAGACGTGAAAAGCGCTGCTGGATCAGCAGGAGGCAAAGAGCACAGATAAGAGGTGAACGGGGTGAGGACATCAGTGGGGTCCCTCAGGGTCCCGTCGCGCCTTTTCTTCTTTATGCTAATAGCACCGACTCCTGATTAGCAGTCAACTTGAGACATTTGCAGGTGGTACTTAAATTTGAAGAACAGCACATGACACATCCGTTATCCAACCCGCTCTATCCTAACATCAGGGTCACTTGGGGGGTCTGCTGGAGCCAATCCCAGCCAACACAGGGCGCAAGGCAGGAAAATTAAAAAAAAAAAAAACCTGGACAAACACTTGAAAAACGAAGAGTTTACTATAGAAAAGTGCAAAGTGCCACACGTGGGCAAAGGAAACACTAATTAGAAACGTAAAATGAGGGATGCTAGTAAACAAGAAAAGGATTAAAGTATTCTCATCGTGTAAATAATGTTAGGTTAAATTGTTAAACTGCTGAATATTACATTCAAGGCACATTACACTGAGACTGTAGGTGGCGCTAGTGAGACTGTGTGCAGGTCTGGTCACCATTCTACCAAAAAGACTCAAAAAAGGCGCCTGAAGGGTTGAAGAGAGCAGCGAAGTGCATCATGGGACTAAAGGGGGCGTGTCCTACTGTGACCCTCAACCCGTGTGTGGACACCCAGTTCAGGTCTTCAGACTTCTCAGAGACGCTGATCAAGTTAAATTCGGCAGAATTCCTTCAACTGAACTGCAAATTCGTGTACTTGAGGTCGCCACTGGAACTTGACGGGAGGCGCATTTAAGGCTGAAACAAGGAGGCTTTTCTTCCCTCAGCGACTTGTGGGAACTGAAAACAAAAACTGCCAAGTCATGTACAGTAGTGGAAGCAGAAATCCTGACAACTTTCCGAAAAGGGATCTGGGCAACCGAGCCATTAGCCGAACAAGCGAGCAATGCATGGACTGAATGGACTCCTTCTGCTTGTCAGAGTTTGTAGGTTCTTATAGCGCCTTTGAACATTCATCAGCGATTTCACAGGCTAAGCTACTGATGGCACTTACAGAATTTTTCAGTTGTTATGTTGTCTGTCCTCAATCAGCTTCAAAGAGGAGTCACTGGTCCAGAGGTGTAGAAAGATCACAGTTAGCCCAAGACATGGCGGGACTGGACTGAGGGAGAGTCACAGAGTCGACATTCCTGTTGTTTTTCTTTTGGAAACAATAAACGCTAATTTCAATAAAATTACAGCAGACATCATGGAGGACTGGGCAACACATTTTATTGAACATGTTTCTTGCTTCCATCTCTATACATAAAAGCATCCCAAACTCTCTTTGCTGAAGACTACTTCTAAAGCATCGCACACCTTCATCATGCCAGCTGGGAATTGAAGATGTGCTGCCCACTTGATCACAGATAAATCCGTACGGATCTCACCGCCAAGGTGGCAAAATGCAGAAAATAAAATGAGCTTGGTACGTCTCCGCTCCTGCTCTGCTAACTACAGTGCGATATGATGGGCTGTCACGTAGCATGAAGCATGTGATTAATATACAACAGGTCGCTAGACTTCGTGAAACATGTGACCAAAGAAACCAAAGTGAGTGTAGGCAGGTGAAGACGCAGTCAACCATCTAAAGACAGAGCAGGGGTCCACATGGTGCCAGCACCCAAGGGATCACAACAGATACCAACCACTTAGCAGGGGCACTTCAGGGATGAGGAGGCAAGAGGGTTGTTATTAAGACTGGGACATCATCTGCCACAGTTTAATAACGCAAAGACAAGGAGACGAGTCAAGTGCATGATGGGTACGACACGGCAGGTACGATCGCTGAAACAGCTACACGACTCGCCTGCAGTGCTAGCCCACCGACGCCTGCACTTCCTGATCCTAGAGGTGTGCGGTGCGTGTTTAGTACTGAATACACAATCAGTAAGGGCCCGGACATGACAAGACACTGGGACTTTACGTGCAGCTCTGGCCTTTGAGGGCCACCGCACTTTTTATTTCGGGGATGGCACTCTAATACTGTGAACGACAGCAGAATAACGAGAAGGTGATTCCACTCCATTTCTGCTCCATTAAGATTTTGAAATGAATATATTGTTTAACACAGGTGAACACCAGAAAATGTGCAAAAGGCTCGATAATACGATCCTTTTGGTGACTACAATGGCGTACGATCAACAGGAAGGAAGACCTCTGCAGTGCTCAAAGACTGGGGTTTGCCATTTCCAACAAACGTCCTAAAATAATTAAGAATAGTAATAAAAATACACACATCCCACGTAGCGTAGAGCAGCTCACCGCAGGACTAAAAGCTTAGATGGGCGTCACAAAACTGTCCGTGTCACATTAGAGTTGCAATTTCAGGAAGCACAAGGCCTCAACGGCTCGTGCATCATCAGCGAGTTCAACGTTTAAAGACCAGGAGAACCATAAAGCGTCGAGGCTAAGACCCCCTAAACCAGCGATACACAGCCAACTGGCTCGCCTTAGCGACTTTCGGCACAGCCACACAGGATGCACTCGGTAGCCATTGAAACAAGGGTCCCCACTGGTGGTCACCCAAAACCAGTAGGGTATACCTTTCTGTCAGACACTGTGGAGTTTTTAACTGCCAGTTGAGTTAATACAAATCACAACAGTAATTGGAAGAGAGGAAAAAAAAAAACAATAAAAAACAGAGCGTCGCTTCAGAATGAGAACTTCAGAGATTGGCCATCACTTGCAGACGAGTCCCTTTCGTCACAGCTCACGAGAGAAACACAAAGTCAACGTGAGGTGTGGTGGTGTTCGCTCCACAATCGATATACTGGTACGTTTCGAGTGGCAGTTCTTCTGTGCGGGTCACGTAGTTGGCAGTCATTGAGCCCCTGTGCAAAACACAATTAGGAATGTTTGACATAAGTGGGCAGAGTAGGACAGGCTTTAAAAATAATCAAGCAAGGCAACGCAGCCAAAGCAGGCTAACCAACCCTCTAAGGTGAGCAGTACGTTGAAAAGATTACAGTAAACTCCCACTGCCCCATTCTTACCAACCTGCCTTCGCTTTTCAGTTGCGCAAAATAAGTCCGATCTCCGAGGGAAGAAGCAGAAATAATGAAATCTGCTAGCACTGCCATTTCACCGAGCAGGCGGTACGGGAAGTGGGGTCGTTATCTGTTATGTCAAGGGTCTCGTGACGACACTCATTTTGAAATGGCTGTTTAAGGGATTAGCATCTTTGCCAGGTTCACAGTGGGCAGGACTATTCCAGGATCACTAAAGCCGGAATGGTCTAAGCTGGTATCCCGAAGGTTGCCGGTTCGAATTCCCATCACTGCCAAAAGAGATCCTACTCTGCTGGGCCCTTGAGCAAGACCCTTAACCTGTAATTGCTGTACAATGGCTGACCCTGTGCTCTGACCCCAAGGGGCATGCGAAAACGAACCAATTCCTAATACAAGAAATTGTACAAGGCAAAATAAAGAACCAAAAAAAAATAAATAAATAAGCCCCCAGTTCTCCTCCACCCTGCCAAATACTCTGCATGAACGAGTGATTGTCTGCATCACGCTGTGGTATCTTAAGATCCCTTAAACCGCGGGTGTCGAACTCCAGCCCTGGGGGGCCACAGTGGCTGCAGGTTTTCATTCTAACCATCTTCTTCATTAGTTTTTGCTGCTAATCAACTTCACTCAGGTCCCTTAGTTGTCTCTTTTTTCTTAATTAGCAGCCAAACAATAATGGGACACAAAACAAGCCGCCACGTGACCAGCTCACCTGTGCCCGTCACACAATATGTGAAAATAAAGAAAGGTGATGGTCACGGTAAGGCCGATCAACTCTCAGGTCACCAAAACATTTTCACAATGTTCTTACAAAAATCAGCTGTTTGGGAAATGTCTGCTGTGGCAGAATGAGAGCAGCAACAAGCCATGGAATTAAATAACGGCTTTAATTAACGGCAAGAATCAGCTTCTCATTAAGAGACTGGTTGGAGTTTGAACTCCCAGTTGAGCTGGTCATCTGTTGTCTCGTTTCACATCTCATTTCTGTTTGGCTGTCATTTACTGAAGAAAGGAATCAATTTAGAGGACCAAATCCCTTCAAAACAGAGCTATTTAAATGAAGGGAAAAGAAGTCAATCAGCAATGAAAACTGGGCACGGATTAGGAAAAGGGTCAGAATGAAAACCTGAAGGCACTGCGGCCCTCCAGGCCTGGAGTTCGACACCCCTGCCTTAAACACTTCTAACAGAAGGCACCGATACAAGGACTGGTTTACACTGGAACACTCTCCTCCATAACTGGCCCTCTATTTGATGACCCTGATGAATACAATGACTAACAAACCAAAGGGTCAGAGGTCTCCAAGTTGCAGCACTGTGTACACATCAGCCAGTCCCCCAACGCTGTCGTGTAACATCAACTGTAGTGAAACGTCAAGCAAAATGACACTTTTATTGGCTAACTAAAAAGATTACGATACGCAAGAAGGGGCCTGAGTTGCCTCAAAAGCTGCCATATTGTAATCTTTTTTGTTAGCCAATAAAAGGTGTCATTTTGCTTGACTTTTCACTACATTCATGATGGCTAACATGGCACAACACCCTGGTAATACAAACATCAACTGTGAAACAGCACGTCTGCAGGATTAACTTCACAAGCTTAAAAAGGTGGCTTAACAGCTCAGGCCTGAAGTGAAGGTAAACGCTGACTGGCCAGAGTGTGGGCACAAGGCAGCAAGTGACACGTCACATAACTAATCTTTAGCTGGCCAGCTGTTTACTTCATCCTGCTGCCTCAATGTGCTCCATTACGCATTTTCTTCACGTTTTCCTCTTTGGAAAGCTGCTGAACGACTGTTTTCATTGCATTCAATTAAAGGAATTCATACAGATTTTCCATCACTTTTTGAAGCGTCCCGTTCCACAGAACTGCTCCCTTTTTGTGTGATAGTGATTACCCAGGCGCACGCTGCACGAGGAGCGCCAATTGCTGGCATTGCTGCATAGCATGATGGTGCTGAGCAAAGTTTAAACTGGCACATCAAACATTTCCAGTCTTGCTCTCATCTAAATTCCAGTCAAGACTGCACATAACCATTATGCCCAGTGTGTGTGTGTGTGGAACACAGTGCTGTGAAAAAGTATTTGCCCCCAACTGATTTCCTCCGTTATAAATTTGTGACACGTCATTTTCCACAGCAAAGTTCAGTGTTTATCGCTCAGCAATCACAAGGACACTTCGGGGTTGGTGGGAGAATTGGGTTTCACTCAGAGGAGCAAAACAGACACCACTACTCACCAACTCTCATTCAACAGCAGGAGTTTTCAGGAGAAAGCCTTATGGATAGAGGAGACAAATTTGAATCATTTAGGACAAAATGGGCCCTGTTAAGTCTTACATAAAGCAAACAAACCATTTGGCAGCAGCGATACACTACCAATAGTCAAATATGGCGATGGTTTAAGTGTCATGGTGTAGGGATGCCTTGCTGCCTCAGGACCTGGATGATGGACAGAACCAGGAATTCTGGTAACAGAATATGCATAAGGAGAATGTCTGATCATCTATCTGCACATGATCTGAAGCTTAAGCAGAGTTGGTTTGTGAAGCAAGACGATGACCCTAAGCACAAAATAATTTCCACAAAAAAAAGACAAAATTAAAAATGAAACCCAATACATATGTTATGTCAGGGCCTGAAACAAGCTGCTCATACTTGAAAACCTATCAAGTGTCCATCCATCCATCCGTTATCCAACCCGCTATATCCTAACTACAGGGTCACGGGGGTCTGCTAGAGCCAATCCCAGCCAACACAGGGCGCAAGGCAGGAAACAAACACCCTGGGCAGGGCGCCAGCCCACCGCAGGGCGCACACACACACCCACACACACACTAGGGCCAATTTAGGATCGCCAATACACCTAACCTGCATGTCTTTGGACTGTGGGAGGAAACCCACGCAGACACGGGGAGAACATGCAAACTCCACACAGGGAGGACCCGGGAAGTGAACCAAGACGGGTCTCCTAACTGCGAGGCAGCAGTGCTACCCACTGCGCCACCGTGCCGCCCACCAACCAGTGTTTCATAGTTAAAGCAGTTCTACAAGGAAGAAGGGGGACCCGAGTTGCCTCGAAAGCTTGCAAACTGTAATCATTTTAGTTAGCCAATAAAAGGGGTCATTTTTCTTGACCTCTCACTACAAGGAAGAGGAAGCAAAGTGAAAGACTGCAGTTGAATTATAGGAAGTCATTCAGTCATTGCAGCTAAAGATGGCATAACCAGTTATAAAGTGTAGAGCAGGCTTACCTTGTTCACACCATACTGACGTCGGGTAAGCGATCATTCAATAAATGACGTAAATGAAATAATAAGACGTTACTCTGGTAACCTGTTAGCTCAGGTCCCCTTTAATCTAATATTTGATTTTGGGTGATGATCTAAAAAAAAGCCAAGTGCCAAAAATTTGTAATAATTAAGAACACGAAGAATGGGCAAACAGTTTTTCATGGCACTGTATATGGATTTTGAACAAACAATTACACGGAGAGTCCCATTTAACCCTCGCGGACATGACCTTCAGCTGTGTGCCTCCTGGCACCTGATGGTAAACAGTAAGTAACGCCTGCTATCCCTCAGCTGCCTTTTATACACTGAACATTGTGCGCTGCACGCCACTGCCAGTATTCCCAGCTGACTCTATGCACAACCGTCAATAGGTACACAGTGATTGATGACCAGGGCACAGACAAAGTCAGTTTTTAAGAGATTTTAACCTTTAGATGGAAAGAGTAAGTCTACAGGGCAGATCACTTCAGAAGATCAACATTTTACCCAAAAACACAGCAGTTGCACTCCAGAATGCATTTGGTTTAAATGCTGACAAAAAGAAGTGTTACTTACTGGATATGGAAAACCACCATGTGAATTTTAATAGCCTGCATGGTGCAGAAGTGGCTAGAAATGAAGGGGGAAAAAAAAAAGCAAAATTAATAAAATGCAAAACATTGTTTTAACTACAGAGACACTGAAAAAAGAAGTTCACTGTGGTGGAGATGAAGGTGCTGGAGACCAAAATGAGAGCTGAAGATGACATGAATGGAAGTCACGCATGATATCTGAGACTTCTTTTCTATCATAAGAATGGCCAGAAGCACAAGTTGCGGGGTGACACCTGGGTAAGCCCATCCAAAGGCCGCTTATCTAACCTCTTGTAAGATGACCTCTGAGGTCGGTCCATCCATCCGTCCACCGCTTAACCGAGGTCGTGTCACGGGGGCAGCAGCCTAAGCAGGGAAGCCCAGACCACCCTCTCCCCAGCCACCTCCTCCAGGAGGACCCTGAGGCGTTTCCAGGCCAGCGTGTCCCGGGTCTGTCCTGTGGCCTTCACCCAGTGGGACATGCCCGGAACAGTCAGCCTGCTAATTGACGACCCTCAGCTTTGAGATTGGTTACCTCTGAAGCACAAGTTTAAAAATCATTGTAATTCAGTCAGTCTCATATTCTCATACCCGCTTAATCCAGATTGGCAGGAAACAGTAATGGGGACCTTGATAAACTAAATATTAACTGGAAAAATTCTAAAAATAGTAGAACTTAACAACAGGACGTCATCAAACTATGACTGAGGACACCCAACACAGTGTGTCATAACAACAATAAAAACAGATGGCAGTCTCTATTATTCTACCATAATCAGGATAGAGTTTAAGGGGTAGAAGGCGATCTAACCATTAGGATGTAGTGATCATAATATAACTTTCACAGTACAAAAGCCTGTATTCAAAAACAAAAAAGTGTTAAATGTGTCTACAAGGCAAATATTGAGCTTACAGTAACATCTTGTTTATCCGTCACGCCAGCGCCTACCTATTACTGCACTAATACTGCCGTGTGGTGGGCTGCGAGGCTCTCCCTTCTGCTAGCGCGTTGTTTTGTCCCCAGCACCACGTGTCAGGTCACATTTTGAAATCACAGTCACTTTTGATAGCCTTTTATAGCTTTTCTCTTTTATTATAATTGAACTACTACACCGTATCTCACAAAAGTGAGTACAACCCTCACATTTTTGTAAATATTTTATTATTATCTTTTCATGGGACAGCACTGAAGATGTGACACTTTGATCCAACGTCAAGTAGTCCGCGTACAGCTTGTGTCACCGTGTCAATCTGCTGTCCCCCACACAGCCATTGATGTCTAAACTGCCGGCAACAAAAGCGAGTCCACCCCTAAGTGACAAATGTCCAAATTGTGCCCAAAGTGTCAATATTTTGTGTGGCTGCCCACCATTATTTTCCAGCACTGCTTTAACTCTCTTGGGCATGAAGGTCACTGGAGCTTCACAGGTTGCCACTGGAATTTTCTTCCTCTCCTCCATGACGACATCACAGAGCTGGTAGATGTTAAGAGACCTTGCGCTCCTCCACCTTCCCCACAGATGCTCAATGGGGTTTAGGTCTGCAGACATGCTTGGCCAGTCCAGCACCTTTACCCTCAGTTATCGCCTTGGAGGTGTGTTTGGGGTCGTTATCATGTTGGCATACTGCCCTGCGGCCCAGGCAGGGGATCATGCCCTGCTTCACTATGTCACAGCACATGCTGGCATTCATGGTTCCCTCAAACAACTGTAGCTCCCCAGTGCCAGCAGCACTCCAAACCATGACATTCCCACCACCACGCTTGACTGTAGGCAGACACTTGTCTTTGTAGTCCTCACCTGGTTGGCGCCACACACGCTTGACACCATCTGAACCAAATAAGTTGATTTTGGTCTCCTTAGTTCCAGTAATCCGTGTCCTTAGTCTGCTTGTCGTTCTTGTGCATCATCTTTAGAAGAGGCTTCCTTCTGGGACAACAGTCATGCCAACCAATTTGATGCCATGTGTGACGGGCGTATGGCCTGAGCACTGCCAGGCTGACCCCCCCACCCTCCTTCAACCTCTGCAGCAATGCTGGCAGCACTCGTACGTCTATCTTCAAAAGACCACCTCTGGATATGACGCTGAGCACGGGCACCATGGCGAGGCCTGTTCTGAGTGGCACCTGTCCTGTTAAGCCTGTCGCTGTGTGGTCTCGGCCACCGTGCTGCAGCACAGTTTCAGGGTGTTGGCCATCTTCTTATAGCCTCGGCCATCTTTATGTGGAGTAACAATTCTTTTTCTTAGATCCTCAGAGAGTTCTTTGCCATGAGGTGCCATGTTGAACTTCCAGTGACCAGTATGAGAGAGAGGACACCAACTTTAACACACCTGAGACCTTGTAACACTAACGAGTCACATGACATCGGGGAGGGAAAATGGCTGATTGGGGACAGTTTAGACATTTGTCACTTTGGTTGCTGCCACCGGTTTAGACATTAATGGCTGTGTGGGGGACAGCAGATTGACACGGTGACACAAGCTGTACGCAGACTACTTGACTTTGGATCAAAGTGTCACATCTTCAGTGCTGTTCCATGAAAAGATAAAATAAAATATTTAGAAAAATGTGAGGGCTGTAGTCACTTTTGAGAGATACTGTACATTGCTATGGCTGATAAACACAAGCATGTGGTGTTGGAATTGTCGCAGAATACTGAAATTATTAAACATTTACAAAATGACAAGTGCTTCAAGTATTGCTTCAATGTACAGAGTACGAAGAACAACAGTGAACGTTATAGTGTGTGACACCGACAAAATTGAAAAACGGGTCGAAAATGGAAACCACCGACAGTAATGTTAATGTATTAATGTTAATGGTCTCCTGTATTGTAATTTTCTTTTTACATTCTGTTATATCATTTTTTGTTAATATATTGTGACGTGCAGGCAGCTTGTGATGTGTATAAAGAAATCGTTAAGTATAAGTCAGGGCGAAGGACTTCTGTCCTGTAAGGGGCGGACACGTCTGTCAGGAGAGGAGTGAAAAAGGAAGGTGCGGTGGAAGGAGTTTTGAGTTGACAGTCAGGAGACAATAAGCAGGAGAGAAAAAAAAAAGAATACGAGTGGCAGGAGATAAAGTGATTGGTAGGGAAAGCTTTATTGTTTTCGAGGTGAGCTCCATAACCCAGATAACGGCATATAAGATTCATAACAGGAGGTGCCCAAACACAGGCTCCAAGTAAAGCGCACACAACTCCAGTATCTCTGAGTTGTGTTTCCTTATCACACTGGTCATTACAATATTATATAGTATAAGTTAGTTCATTTTGTTAATATACATTATATTTTGTTTTGTAAATAAATGACTATTTGCTAATCTACAGTATATCATTTTTAAAGTTGCTGTTCTGTTATCCGTCATGGCTTCAGTCCCAACCCCTGATGGATAATCGAGGTTTTACTGTACAACAATAAACTGAGACCAAGTTTTTCAAGCGAGGAGACAGTCGATGAGCAATGGAGCAGGTTTAAAGGCTTTTTATATACAAAACAGGATAAGCTGATCCTAAAATGTCGAACTTTAAACAAACTAAAGAGGACTCCACAACATGCAAATAAGGAGCAAAAAAGAAAAGGCAAAGGGAAAAAAAAAAGTATACAAGACAACTAACTACCAGTAGTGCCAACCTTGGGGCTTACGACAGCACAGCAGCAACAGTTTAAAGAACATCAGGAAAGCTAAACGCCAGCTAGAGAAAATATTGTAGAAAACGTGAAAGCTGACCAAAGAGATCGTCGTGCCATTTTTTAGTCCTGGGTTAGGCAGAGTGGTGGCTCTGAGGCGAAGGATCCGCACTGCAAATGCCAAACGTGATTCCTAACCTCTCTCTCTCTCTTAGTCCTGAACAGGATCAAGGGGGGTGATGGAGTCTAACCCAGCTAGCAAAGGGCACAAGGCAGGAACAAACCCTGGACAGGGCGCCAGGGAGAACACACTCCAAGGGGCACCACTCCACCTAACGTACACGTCTTTGGGTAATTGTAGGAAAACAGAGCACCTGCAGGAAACCCAATAGACACAAGGAGAACATGCAAACTTCATGCAGGGAGGACCCGAGACGCACACCCTGGTCTCCTTACTGCAAGGCAGCAGCGCTACCACTGCACCACCGTGCCGCCCCCCCAGAGAGATTCCGTTAGCATTTTAGTAGTAAAAGAACAACTGAAGACGTGGACAAAGTTAAATATACAGATCATGAAGCATTACTATGTTCTAAACACACACACACTTTAAGTTTCACATACACAGAGGGGCCAATAACTTCACAGCAGCTACAGAGATTATTAATGATGTACTCGGTCATTCAGAAATTGTGGGCTGTTTAGGGTCTGAAATCAAATCGTCAGGAGTAGGTAATGTTGACGAAGTGAGTAGAGATATAAACTCTTAAAATGTATTATATAAAGATCACTGCATACTGGGGCGATCACTAAAGATTAGAAGAGAAAGAGCATAGTTCCCGTTTTATTTAAAAAAAAAAAAAAATGTAATTGGGCCAGTTAAAGTAACCATTAGCCAAGAAGCTCAGCATGCATCACAGGTAAATTGATGGAAGAAACTCTTAAGGAAAAGATCAAGCATGAGGTGAATTAGCGCACAGCCTTTGAATAATTTGCTGCAATTCTATGAGAAGAAACAAAAAGGATACAATCCAAAAGATACGTGTGACTATTTCTGATAAAGTGCCACATGAAAGGCTTGTGATCAAAGTGAAAGAAGTGGGAGTTCACAGCACAGCGTGTGTGTGTGGATGGGAGCAAAAGAGGCTGAAAAACAGGAAGAAAAGGCAGGGTGGGTTTTTTTTTTGTCAGATTACAAAAAACAAAACACAGCAACACTTGAGAAAGTCAAGAAAAGAACAACAAGAATGACTCTAGGACAGCAAAACAGGAACTAGGAGGGAAGACAAAGAGGTGAATGAAGGCAAATGGAGAATAAAGACGGATTTACACTACTGTATTCAGCCTACTTCTTTAATGACCTCTTGGGCACGGCCATCAGCAGTGTGTCGGTCTGCGGTGAGAGTGTCGACCTTGTTGAGAGGTTTACCTGCCTTGGCAGTGACATTCATGACACTGGTGACTCTTCCTATGAAGTCAGTAGACGGACTGGGAGAGCATGGGGGGTCATGAGGTCACAGGAAAGGGGTGTGTGGCGCTCCCGATATCTCAGGTCCAAGACTTTAGAGTCCTGGTGCTTCCTGTCTTGCTATATGGTTGAGAAACATGGATGCCATCCAGTGACCTGAGACCAAGACTGGACTCCTTTAAAACTGCGTTGGTTTGACTTCGTGTTGCTCATGGAGTCCCAAATGAGGCACATTACCTGCATTGTGAGGGAGCATCAGTTATGGCACTACAGCCAGGTGGCACGTTTACCCGAGAGTGATCCGGCTCGTAAGATCCTCATTGTTGGGGACCCAAGTGGCTGGACCAGGCCAAGGGGGTCGCCCACGAAACACCTGGCTGCGGCAGATGGAGGGTAGGACTGGACCCACGTGTCTGCCTGGGGGGTTGCCTACCAGGATCCCGAGTTGTTTCGCCGTGTAGTGGATGCGGCAGCGCTCTGTACCAGTGCAATGCTTCCCAACTTGACTTGTTGAGCCTACTTCTGTATTGCGCCGCCCTGGAGGCACATGTCTGAACACTAGCTGGTGGAGTTTGTAAGCACACAAGAAAAGTCAACGATCCATTAAAATGCAGGCGGTTTTTACCCTCCAGGAACACTGGCTCCTCGTGTTGTATATACAGTACATTTTCTTCCACAGGCGAACGTCTTTGTTCCTCATATTTTTGCACTTCTTCAAACTTCCAAATCAATGTTAGATGATATTTTATGCCACCAACTTGTCGCCATCTGATTGTCTTTGTAGTGTTATGAGTTACCACATAAATGTGCATCTTTTCTAACTTATTCAACCTACTCCATGTTCATTTAGAATAGCAGCAAAGACCACAAATGTGTTTCAGAAAATACAGTTATCGAACTGGCCAATCAGAGTCACAGAGGTCTGCTTAACGTCCGCCCTGACGTCACGCAGAGTCACAATTTTGTAGAGGTGGACATCAGGCTATCCTGTAGTTACGCCACTGGTACAACGCAGACGAATAAATCAGCCATAAGAGGTGAAATCACAGAAGTGTTCACAACTAGGAAGGCAAAACTTTACAGTGGATCCTGAAATAACTTCTGCAAGAACAGGGGGAAACCGATGAAGGGTACATTCCTCAAGAGAAATTTCACACAGAGAATCACAAGATAGATGGAAAAAGTTAAGCAATACTGTGGTAGAAACCTGTCCTTCAAATCTCAACAATCATTTTCGTAAGAAGTTTGGAAAGCAGAAACTGGAAAGCTGTGTTGAGCTAAATGGCCTGTTCTCGTCATCTTCATTGTTCTAACGTCAAGCAAGGTTACCTGGGCTTGTGCACAAACTACAAAAAGCCATAAAGCTATGAGGTAAATCAGGTAAAACATCACCACATAAAGCAGACTCCCATTAACGGTTGTGAAGCAATCATAAGAGACTCAAGAGATGACAAATCAAGGCTTACGATCATCTCATGCAAGGTTGTTATTTGTTGGGGAATCGAACATTTTACCAAATGTTGACGTGAGCTGCGCAGTCACAAGTACAGGAGTGAACACGTTCAGGGAGCAGTGAAACAGGGGGTTTAAAGAGACCGTCTGGTGGGCCATAATCCAAAGTGTCAAAATGTAATAGCATTAAATCTTCACCGCCTTATTGCTTCACATTTGAATCTAATGATTTTCATATTCCCATCCATAGACTTGTCATTGTCTTTATAATTTAAATTAGTACGCAATAAATAAATTACTTATGACCTTTTTCATATCTCTCAGGATCTTAATACTCAGGATTGAATGTGATTAATGCCTTTGGTCTGGGAAAATAATTGGGTCATTCTTGCACTTACAAATGAACAAATCCCAGTAAATTCCTTTTAAGATTAATACAGGAATTTTCTAGGATCCAATTGTGGAGTCAGAATTGTATGGCATTAAATGTACAAGAGGCTATAGGCAGAAAGTAAAATAAAACACCATGAAAAAGCTACCACTCCACTTAGAAGACATTTCCAATCCTCTCCACAAGTTCATAATGAATCAGGCAAAGAATGTTAGGCAAAGCCACCTTCACGTTAACATTTTGTTTTTACTCGAAACGCACATCTCTGTACCCGTCTTAATGCCCATCATCATCAAGCTTCTCTCGTATGCACCTCACTGTCTAGGATTTTGTCTCAAGTTTCTTTCTCACCTGAAGAAGGGGCCCGAGTGGCCTCGAGAGCTTGCATGTGGTAATCTTCTGAGTTTGCCAATAAAAGGTGTCATTCTGCTTGACTTCTCGCCACATTCATTGCTTAATAAACAGTTATTTGTATCCCATTACTACATACTTCAGCATACTGTGAAATGTAAAACAATGTCCGACTGGGATACTTACAACATTCCTGGGTCATTTATAACGATGTCCACTTTGTAATCAAGCTGTCAAAACACGAAGAAAGGCAAGTAAGCAAAGAGAGCACAATAACGTAACAACTGAACTATCAGCAAGACTCCACAGATGAAGAAAGATTATTTTGCTACACAAGATATAAAAACATACAGTAATTAGGGGGTCTTTTTCCGACCTCAAGTAAACAAAATAATGTTATGTCACTGTTACAAGCAAGAGATGTTGACATTTATTCAAACTTTGGTTTACTTACACTTACAGTTGCTATCTGGGACTACAGTCATTTGGTTGACTAGAGATTATTTCTGTACATATTTGCTCTGCAAGTCTTGGCATTTTCGTATGAATAATAAAACTGTGTAAAAAAGGGAAACTTAGAAATGCAAATGATGTGGTAGGTGTCTGCGGTGGGTTGGCACCCTGCCCAGGATTGGTTGCTGCCTCGTGCCCTGTGTTGGCTGGTATTGGCTCCAGCAGACCCCCATGACCGTGTGTTCGGATTCAGCGGCTTGTAAAATGGATGGATAGGTGGATGGTAGGCGTTGTATAAGAATATCGATATTTAATGAGATAAAAGAAAGACCAACAATTGACAATGAAGAAATGTAAGTTAAACACCAAGGTGTGTGTGTGTGTGTGTGTGTGTGTGTGTAGGAGTGTAACAGTTACTGCTAAGGTTTGATTTTGATTTTTTTTTATTCATTTTGTTTTAATTTTGTTTCTGGAGGTTTCTTGTTGCATGATTAACTGACGATCCAGACTGCATTGTCCTTATTACAGTATGAATGCAGGGAATTCTTCACTTGAATGATGCCAGACACACAGAGCACAACCCATTAACACACTTCATATGCAACTTAAGCCCTATTTCCATTCCTTTCTGCAAGTGGCTCGAGTACTTTGGCTCATCGCTGTTGTGACTGTATTACAGACCAACATACAATCAGTTGAAAAGCCGATTCGACCCCCTAGACAAAGTTTAAATTTCATGTAATATTTTTCTTTGAAAATGCATCTTTAGTTTCATACTGTTAGATAGAAATGAGGGCCTCTTGGGCAATAAACTTTCATTAAAAAAATCTAATTATGCTGCAACGATAAAGAAATGTGCTGTTGAGTAAGTATTCGAGCCCTAATAGCTTGCCGACTGTATGATTGTTAACAATGCAATAAGGGTAATGAAAACAGGCGTAAACAATCAAGCAATTCATCCTCTAGCTGGATGACTGGTCTATATGTAATTATTTAGGTCGGTTCTTACGAACATACAACTGAGAAATCACTACAAGTGGCTTATTTGGTGAAACCTCAAAAACTGACAAAATGAAGGGCGCTTTCTAATGAATGGAGACTCACTGTGATTAAGAAGTTTAAAGATGGCAATGGTGCCAAGAAGACTGCCAGGCTCCTTAGCCTCAGTGTGTCCACTGGGAAGGCCATCTGCACAGAGAGGGGCAGTACGGCAGTGTTGCCAGAAAAAAAGCCACTACTAAAAAAAAAATGGCCTCTGAAAGCTCAATTAAAATTCGATAACGGACATCTTGACAAGAGTCCTGCACTCTGGAGTCACGGACATTGGTCTGATGAGACCAAAATTGAACTTTTTTGGCCTCAATACAAAGGTGTTTGTCTGCCAAAGATACAGTGTAATAAGAATATAAGTTTAATGTAATTGTGCTCTGTACAATAATTATTTTATAAATCAACTCACATGTACAGGCCAGGCCAAAGTTAGCACACAGGGGCTCTCAGCATTTAGAACTGCTAGGCAAGCATTTGAGGAGAGAAGGTACTACTACGAAAATGGGCCTTGTACTTTTTCTGTATGTTAGAGATGACATGGAATCCTCTCATTCCCTTGTTTGGGACCTTAGTAAGGGCCTGCACATGGAGAAAATAGGATAAAAAGACATGGACAGCAGCCAATCACTTTGAAGCCGACGGACGGATGGGTTATATATCGTCATCCGTCCTGAAAAGCCTTCCAGCGCAGCGAAGAAAAATGGCAGACTGTATAGATCAAGATTCCACCTCGATATTGTCTTGCTATAGGCTTCCTGTCTGTAATGCCGCGTAAATCGTCAGTAAAGAACGCCAAGTTATTTTCTCCTATGTGATTTTTACCGCTGTATCACTATGGGAGGGATATCGCCTTTTTTACATTATATTGATATAGTTTTGGGTGGTGCTGGGCGATATGACGATATATATCGTGGGGACGATAGAAAAGTGTCTATCGTCCTATTTCTCTTCTATCGTTTCTAACCTAATTTTATCAATTACTAAAGAAAATATTGCATTAAATAGGCTATGACAAATGAATGATAATGTCTTGTCGCTATGCAATGCATACTCTACCCTTTATATAAGTGATAATCAAGAATAAAAATAAACTTTTTCGCAAAGAAACTCCCATCTTGTGGTTTTGTGACAGTTCAGTTAAATGTCACTTCAAAATAAAGTTGCAAAAAAAAGTATGCAATGATATTTTTGTCAAACTTTTCAGAGAATAACTGGAAACGTACTTTATTGTGGGTGGTATATCGTGATATATATCGTTATTGTGATATAAAATAATCCATATCGTGATATATGATTTTTCCATATCGCCCAGCACTAGTTTCAGGTTACTTAAAACGCCGCAATTACAAAAGAACTTGTTCCAACTAGGGAGCTAGCGCCCCCAAAAGGAACATACGACAAACACCATACCTACCATCAAGTACGGTGGGGGTAGCATGATGCTTGGGGGCTGCTTCTCTAGGGCAGGCACTGGGGTCCCTTGTCCATATTGAAGGAAGAATGGATAGTAACAAGTATATCCAGATTTTGGAAGAAAACCTTCAAACATCAGCCATAAAATTGGGACTCGGACGACGTTACCACTTTCAGCTGGACAATGACCCGAAACACTGTGGAAAAGTAACCACAGCATGGTCTGACAAGATGGAAATACGGTGGCTTTCCAGAGGGGGATGAAAACTTTTTCAACCCACTGTATCAGTTCAGTGGCAGCAGTGTTGTGGATGTTGTGCTACACTGTGAGGATGAAGAGGGAGAGAAGTCTTTTAATTAAGCAGACACTCTACATTCTATTCTCACCCCGATTTCAATGGCCAGTGATTGAAATAATAAGAGAGGTCACGATGCGGTCCCTGTGCTCACTCAACGTGATGACTCGGGTAATAAGTGACTCAGGGATATGTAAGGTCCTCAGAGTAGAGACGCAGCTTCTCTGGATTGAGGCAAGTCATTAGAGATGGTTTAGGCTTGCAGTAAGGCTGCTCTCTGGGCATCTCCTTCTAGACTTTGTTCACTGGGAGAAGACCAAGGGCCAGAAAATGGACCACTATGGACCATTTTATCTCTCAGATGGCCTGGAAGCATCTGGGAATTCCCCTGGAAAAGCTGGAAAGAGTTGTGGAGGATACAGTGAACGGGTCTTTCCAGCACAAGATGTTATCACCGAGATCCTCATCAGTATAAACTGAGTGAAAGTAAACTATCAACAAGTAACCGTCAATATGCAGTGTAAAGCGGATTTATATTTCCTTTACCCTAAATACGCCGTATAGTACTGAGAACCAGGAAAGTTTGGTAACTCCTCTCATGTTAAAACATTTCAAAAAAGTCATTTTCCTTCAATTTCTCACAACGAAACAATCATTGGTGTAAATATTGTGCAGTTTTACTCTTCACTTTTCATAGCAGGAGGTGCAACTTAACTCTTTTAGTCACCACGTAAAGCACTTTGAGCTCCATTATTTGTATGAAAATGTGCTATAGAAAGAAATGTTGTTGCTATTCTCAAGTGCAACTTAACTCCCTTCCAGCTGAACGTTGCTGTACGCATGTCAGCTACATGAACCTGTTCAACAACACGGTCAGCTGATGCCGATACCTCACATTCGTTTTCAATCGTTCGTTTCAAAAAAGACGTCTGACACCTTAGGAGTCTAATTCGCCAATAATATGAACGTCATCTGCAGAGTATTTTGGTTACGCATTCGCTTCAAATCTCTTGCCAGATATTGATGCCATGTTTGCTCCTTGTTTCTCACATGAGTGTGGAGGGAATCTCAGTCAAACCAATAAAGCTAACCTTCCTTCTAGCAAACAGACTCCAACTAAAACATAACAGTGGATTTTGTCACCATTTACAATTGATTACCACCATCAGGCTCTCCTTTTGACCGAAGTCGACATCCAACCTGAAGGAGTTCATGTAAAAAGTAAATCGTTTTTTCCAGGTATGATTGCATGTTGATGTACAGTACATGATGTCGGACATAATTTGAACGGTGCATCTTGTCAACTTTTTATACTTTGTAAAAGAAATGCATGAATATCAACAAGCTGATTACATTTTCTACAACTCACCGAAATATTTCCTGCATTTTATGTGAGGTTTTCCTCCACAGTTCCTATGTCAGCTGTATAATCAGAATATAAAAACTGATATTCACAGGAGTATCGCTGGTTTAGCTGAAACCATTTCTTTAGCACAGCGTCTCACTGCCACAGATTCAAACACTCTTTCTTCATTTTCTTTTAGTTTATAACAAATACTGTGCATCTCTGTGCATGTGTGTATCCAATGCTCTGCGCACTGAGTGCTGATATATCAGACCTTAATTTCATTAAGACACGTACACTTCCCGCAGTTGCAAATGACACTGGCTCCTCTGATGTGAGCACCAGAACAATTCTGCTCTTTTCAAAACCCTCGACACTTTCGACTGATACAGCACATTAATTGTGTGGCGACTATTGGTCTGGATGCTTCCTTGCTTTTCTTATCTTCCTACTGCCTTGTTCTGCACATTTCCAGGGTCCTTCTAGGATGTGCCAAGGTCTTTTTTACAAGACTGATTTCTATTATGTTCTTAAAAAAGAAAATCTGAATAATGCGTAGCAATTATTGGCTGCATTTCCTCCCCTGCAGTATGTCTGACGCATACAGAGTACGCAATCAATTCATACAGGAAGAGAGTCTCGAGTTTACGTACAAGGTTCAGATTTACTTGTGTATAAGCCTTTCATTGCTTACCGTATTACTGTGGAGAGGAAAGAACGTGCGGTGTGTGGAGAAAAAGCAAACGTACGGCGAAGGGAATCACGCAAATGTGCTGCAGCAGTCAGAATATGTCAAGTACACGTATTCAGGATTCGTTTCATCCCAAAGTCCCCGACTAACACGGGTGTTGCGTCATTTGCTAAATCTAACAAACCATGAGCACCAACATCGGCTCTGACAAACTCCCTCTTTACATTGAACAACAAAATAAGAAAAAAAAAGCAGCAGAACACAACAAAAGACCCCATGACTTGGAATAAAAGGTTAAAATACAGACAGAGACACACACACACAAAAAAAAAAAAAAAAAGATGAACATCTGCCCACAGCATTGATCAAACTATTAGGTCTCACCTGCATCTTTCCAAGAGGTTTAATAACGGTTTCATTGTCACTTTTAATTCTGCCCACGACCGTATCCAAGAGTAGGACCTGCAGGTTAAGGTTGGAGATGTGAATGCTGTAGAAGTTATTGTTGGTGATGTTCACCATATTCTAGAAAGAAAAGGAAAAAAGAAAACCTGTCACCCTCACATGTGGGAAAGTGCAAGATACGTGTGTAGGTCAGCTTCTTCAATGCACACCTCTGCTTAGGAATTGAAATTAGAAAAGCCAAATATGAACCTTATGGAAACGGTTCAACTCTTTATCCATGCTGAGCATTTAGAAGCATTAAGCCAGGTGCTGAGATCCACACAGCATGCAGGACATAGTTTATAAACTATTTCTCGGCGAGTACAAGTTATATTTTATTAAGACAACCAAAACACATAAAAGTGCACAGACTGAAGTCAACAGTAGAGTACAAATATCATTCAAGCAATGTAATAATATGAACATTGTGTTAAAAAAAAAAAATCCATTAAAACTAAGATTAGCTTCTCAAAGCTCCTAAAAGTAGTAACAAGTAAATAGAACAGAGTAAGGCCACCTATGAATAAAAGACAGGAACACAAACTTCCTGTTTATTCAAATTTCAGAGAAAATAAAATTTCTAAGCTTCACCATATTTAAGAAAAGGCAAGGCAAAGGCTATCTGGCTTTTGGCTCAGATCAACCTGGGATGAAGCCATTACTACGGGCTCTGTATCCTCTAAAGGTCACAGTTTCCTGAAGTCCTGCTGGTGTCACTTACTGTCACGTTCATAATGACAGCGGAATCTTTAGGTGAGAAATAAACGAGGGATGACTTCATTCCACTCTGCTCCATGGTGATTGTTCGAGGGTACAGAAAGAACATGACCAGAGCCGAGGCCAAGAGGCAGAGTAGCACAGACAAAAAGACGTACAGCTTCCTGTAGTGATGAGAAAGTGAGACAAACACACCATTACTTACACAAGACAGCCTGCCTGCTTCACCTTCAACCACTCAATTTATTTGGATTCTCAGTTTAGGCTCCAAAAAAATACCCTACTGCTTAAGATCAGGAACTGAAATAGCAGGAAGTGTCCGGAAATCCACCAAAAAAAATAAAAATTTTGGGTGGCCACACAAGACATGCTTCTTTTGCTTGAGAGACGATAGCGTCAATTAACTGACTAATGGCCATTCCGGGTCATCACACTGTTCTGAAGGCCGGGTCTCAATAATCCTGTGTTTCAATGTCTGCCATTAGTAGAGATTACAACCACAGACTATCAGAAGCACATTTCAGAGACTGGGAATACAGGCACAGAGAGGAAGCCATCTGTGCTGCAGTTTTTTAATGTTTACTGTACAAGACGAGTTCCCGAGCAGTACTCTTAATGCATGGCAGTAAGAATGACAAGGCATCCTATCAAATAGTGTGGTGCTTCACAAACACATCATTCAATTTCAAAGGGGATCTTCTTTCATGTTTTGCAATTAACACTAATTTAAATAAGTCTTGAAACAAAACTGGCATAATGAGCAATCTATGAGACAGCTAGAAAGCAGTACGAACATCTAAGGGACTGAAACACAAAGAATGTGGTGACTTAAGGTTTAGTTCACACTGTTAACTCTCTTAGAGACCATGAATAAATTCACCTACCTGGGTCCCATGTTAAGAAATGCATAAACAACTAAGCTAGCGTATATACTCGCGGATAAGTTCTCTCGCAGAGAAGTAGGGACTTGATTTTATTTTATAATTTCTGGTGTTTTATAATGTCGGTCGTACAAGTCGAAGGCGGAAAACTCATGCTACTAAGGGAAGTGGTCCCCTGAGGCAGAGCAGGCTCTGAGAGACTGGAACTACAGACTGGGATATCCTGCTGGGGTCACATAGTGAGAACATTGAGGAGGTCGTTGACTGCACTACTGACGACATCAACTTCTGGATGGACATTGCAGTTCCAGTAAGAACAGTATGCTGCTATGCTAACAACAAGCCATGGATTACAAGTGACATCAAAGACCTTTTGAACCAGAAGAAAAGGGCTTTTAAAGGCGGAGATAAGCATGAGCTCAAACGCATGCAGAAGGAACTCCGAGTCCAGCTCAGGGCGGCAAAGGAGCAGTACAGGAGAAAGCTGGAGCAGAAGTTGCAGAACAACAACATGAAGGAAGTGTGTAACAGGGGAGAGTCCCAAGATTTTGGAAAACATCTTGCATCACCCCAGTCCCAAAGGTATCACGTCCTGGTGAGCTGAATTACTTCCAGCCTGTCACCCTGACGTCACATGTGATAAAGACCATGGAGCAGCGGCTGCTGTTTCACCACCTGAGGCCACAGGTTTGCCACGCCGTCGACCCTCTGCAGTTCGTATACCAGGAGAAGGTGGTAGTGGAGGATGCCATCATCTATATACTACACCGATCCCTCTCCCACTTGGACAGAGGCAATGGTGCTGTAAGAATTATGTTTCAGGACTTCTCTAGCGCCTTCAACACCATCCAACCTCTGCTCCTTGGAGACTAGCTGACTGAGATGGGAGTAGATTCATACCTGGTGCCATGGATCGTGGACTATCTTACAGACAGACCTCAGTATGCGCGTCTCGGGAACTGCAGGTCTGACATTGTGGTCAAAAGTTCACTGACGATACTGCTATGGTGGGCTGCATCAGGAGTGGGCAGGAAGAGGAGTATAGGAACCTAATTAAGGACTTTGTTAAATGGTGCGACTCAAACCACCTACACCTGAACACCAGTAAAACCAAGGAGCTGGTGGTGGACTTTAGGAGGACCAGGCCCCTCATGGACCCCGTGATCATCAGAGGTGACTGTGCAGAGAGTACAGACCTAGAAATACCTGGGAGTGCAGCTGGATGACAAATTGGACTGGACTGCCAATACTGATGATCTGTGTAAGAGAGGACAGAGCCGACTATACTTCATTAGAAGGCTGGCGTCCTTCAACATCTGTAATAAGATGCCGCAGATGTTCTATCAGACGGTTGTGGCGAGCGCTACGTGGTGGTGTGCTGGGGAGGCAGCATAAAGAAGTGGGACAAACTGGTGAGGAAGGCAGGCTCTATTGTAGGCATGGAGCTGGACAGTCTGACATCCGTGGCAGAGCGCCGGGCACCGAGCAGACTCCTGTCAATCATGGAGAATCCACTGAACAGGATCATCTCCAGACAGAGGAGCAGCTTCAGCGACAGACTGCTGTCACCACCCTGCTCCACTGACAGACTGAACTGAAAAGACCCCACACTATGCGACTCTTCAGTTCCACCCGGGGGGGGTAAACGTTAACATTCTACAAAGTTATTGACCGATATACCTGCCTAGCACTCTCCATCTTGCATTTTTTGAACTTGCACTGCATTGTTATCACTCTTTAATTTTATATTATTTTTTAATCAGTATGCTGCTGCTGAAGTATGTTAATTTCCCCTTGGGGATTAATAAACTATCTATCTAAGAGATTATGATATGCTAACGCCCACCTGAGAGAGTAACCATGGAGCACACAGCCTTATTTTTCCTATTTTGGTGTGGTAATGCACTGTATCAGTGGGTGCTCCTCTCCATCTCTCTATTGAGCCTACGTGACCAGACAGTAAAATCCAAACTACTCCAAAGCAACGTTTGCACTGATTTGTGTTTTTTGCATCTCACAATCTCATACACCTTTATCGACGATGGAGCGTTCGATCAGAAGGAAATATGAAGCTGGTTCAGTGGTGCAGTGGTAGCGCTGCTACCTCGCAGTAAGGAGACCCTTAAGGGTTCGCTTCCCGTGTCCTCCTTGTGTGGAGTTTGCATGTTCTCCCCGTGTCTGCGTGGGTTTCCTCCCACAGTCCAAAGACATGCAGGTTAGGTGCACTGGCGATCTTAAATTGTCCCTAGTGTGTGCTTGATGTGTGGGGTGTGTGTGTGTGTGTGTGTGTGTGTGTGTGAGCGCCCTACGGTGGGCTGGCACCCTGCCCGGGGTTTGTTCCTGCCTTGTGCCTTGTGCTGGCTGGGATTGGCTGTAGCAGACCCCCATGTGATCCCGTGTTAGGATATAGCGAGTTGGATAATGACTGAATGTTTTTAATTAAATGTCGTTGAAGTAGCAAAAGAAATTGGTGACTGTGCTGCTGCAGCAAATTTCGATGTGTCTCAGAAACTGATGTGAGATTGGAGGAGGCAAGAAGATGTAAAAAAAACACGCAAGTGTTGCATTTTTGAACGGGCGTTTAAGTCGGGGGTCTCATTTTATGATCGATTTTTCGTCTCTGACAGAGAATCTCATAATAAGTAATCTTAAAATACACAGTCTGAAATGACCCAGTCTGATGTGCAAATGCGACAAGCTGACCTTGCAGTAATGACCAGCTAAGAAGTGACCACCATTACATAATGTAGCTAGATATCTTTAAAGAACATGCGGCTGTAAGTGTTGACTATTTTGACACTTAAAACAAACCACCAGCCCTTAGATTATAAAAATTAGCAATCTCTTCTGTATATTATTTGCAGGCTGATAACACAAGAAGATTATTAAATGGGTACGGTGGTGATACCCTAAAATGTACCAAGAAAAATGAGGGTCTAATGGAACAGAACGCAAAGGTCAAAACTATGAAAATCAAGATCATGTCACACATTTACTGAGGAAAAATTTGTCTGCCTTTACTGTGGCAGGACGACCAACTTATTTTTAATGTATGATTAATTTAAAGATAAAAAGTTACACATTTACATAAAGTATTTTGGGATGCTTGTTATGAAAGGTGTTCCATAAAATAAAGTACAGTAATCCCTCGCTATATCGCGCTTCGACTTTCGCGGCTTCACTCCATCGCGGATTTTAAAATGTAAGCATATCTAAATATATATCACGGATTTTCCGCTGGTTCGCGGATTTCTTTGGACAATGGGTCTTTTAATTTAGGTTACATGCTTCCTCAGTTTGTTTGCCCAGTTGATTTCATACAAGGGACGCTATTGGCGGATGGCTTAGAAGCTACCCAATCAGAGCATGTATTACATATTAACTAAAACTCCTCAATGATATACGATGTGCTTCCCCGAGCGGATTGTTTGCTTTTCTGAGTCTTTCTCTGACATTCTCTGCGCCTGACGGAGGGGCTGTTTGCCTAGAAGATATGGACGCTACTCTAAGAAATGCCGCTTTATCGTGGTGGCCCAAAAGCACGTATTGATTTTTTGATTGTTTGCTTTAATCTCGCTCTCTCTCTCTCTGACGTTCTCTGCTCCTGACGGAGGGGCTGTTTGCACAGAGGGTGTCTGTTTACAAGATACGGAGGCTACTCTAAAAAATGCTGAAAGACTTCCTTCACATTGCTCCCCTTCTTTGCGGCTGCTTTATGGCGGTGCTCATACTTAAAAGCCCAACAGCACGTATTGATTTTTTGATTGTTTGTTTTTCTGTCACGCTCGCTCTCTCTCTCTCTCTGACATTCTCTGCTCCTGACGGTGCTCGTTTGAAGAGAAGATACGTTTGCATTCTTTTAATTGTGAGAAAGAACTGTCATCCCTGTCTTGTCATGGAGCACAGTTTAAACTTTTGACTAAAGGGTGTTATTTCATGTCTAGAGGGCTCTAATAATGTTAGCAGGGTGGGAGAGTTTATAAGGGCTTAAAATATATAAAAATAACCATACAAACATATGGTTTCTACTTCGTGGATTTTCACGTTCCAGACCCCCCCGCGATCGAGGAGGGATTACTGAACACTCACTTTGGGAATTCTGAGGCTCTCAGTGGAGGGGACTGTCGATCACCTCCTCTTCCTAAAATTACAATTCTATTAAACTTATGTGAATTATTTATCCCTTAAAGATATGTATAAAGAAAAGCAACATTTTTGAAGACAGCAAAACTAAAGATAGCCGATAAGAAAACTTACGTGCGGCTGGGTTGAAGTCTCTGGTCGCTGTATGGGATCAAAGCTACAAGCTGCTTCTCTTGACCTAAGAGACAGACCATAAAAAAAAGCACGTGACGGACATATGATCTTCATGGGTACACGACAGCCTTTTATTAGGGGTCAGTTTTTATCCATAAGACATAAAGCCATTTAAAAGGCACTCAGACAGACAACAGCTCTCTTTCTCGTATCTATCACCTGATGTCCTATTCGCTGTCAGTTAATGAGACGCTCTCTAGCAAGTAATGCACTGTGTGCACCTGACAATACATTTGAACTTGAACTTCACTTTAAAAACGTGCACATTGATATTTGTTTCAAAAACAGACAGACAAAAACCAAAAGCGAGGAGGAGGAGGAGATTTGGTTGCTGCACCCACCACACGACGAACAACCTCAGGATGTCAGATTAGGACCCGAGCGCAGCCGTGCAATGGGCGACACCTCAGCACCACACTAGTTTGAATGCAAAGGCAAGAATCTTAATATATTTTGTACTATTTCTTCAACTTTAACTACAGTACTCAAAACAGAGGATTTCAAATCCCACGAAAGCCAGCACAAGAAATACACTTGTAGGCTGCCCATGTACTCCGAGACCACCGAGACCAAACTGTTCATTTCTGTGTCACACGTGACAAGATGTAAACCCGATGGCTATTTAACTAATCAGAAAGTGAGGTCTGCTATTAAAGGTCCACTGAATTCAAGCACATCCCTTCATCAAGATCAGGGGTTTTCAAGTTCAGTTTGGGGGTCTGATCACAAATCAATGGCTCAGGCGTGCGTTTAATTAGGTGGTCTCTCTTTTTCTTCTATTGTGCATTCAAGCAAAATGTGCCAGCTTGAAAGGAACATTTACAGCAAGTGATTCTTAACCTTTTTTGAATCTCGGACCCCATTAAGAATCTGATGAAAGCTATGGACCCCCTTCCCCAGAAATATTCACTTAAACACAGCTTTGCATGCAATGAATATAATGCACTTTATTTAAAGAGATTTGATTGTCTCAAACACATATGACATACACAAAGTATTATTAAACTTTGTGCTGTCAGCAGTGGCAGGGTGCGTTTCTTTCATTTCTTTCAACGGGAAACCGTCGTTTGGGACAAGGAGGGGGGGCCGTATGGTGACCGCCATTTCTCTTGTGCGATGTTTCTTGATGATTTTTCTCACGAGTATGTAACTCATGCATTAGGCTTAGGTGAAATAAATACTTGCGAGAAAATGAATGGCAAGAGACGTAACGCACGAGAAAAATAACGTGAGAAAAACCAACAGTACCGGGCTGTATAGTGAATATAAATGTTCATTTTTTATCGGACCCCCTGAAACCCATCCATGGACCCCTGGCCCTCAGATTAAGAAGTAAATTTGTGTTTTATGCCATAGCTTTAAAAGCTTCATTTCTTTTTCATTTTTCTTCACAATTCACTTTAAGTGGAATTTGCTCCCTTAATTGGATCCATCCTACGTCGGCGTTCAAATTCATTCCAACCATTGCCAGGACTGTTATGGGGAGGTCGTTTTGTTGTCGGGAGGAAGCACAATATCACCAGTTACTGGCAAGCACTCTGACCCCGACACTGAATGGTGCAGCAACTTAAGTGTCACCTACTTGTGTGTTAATAATGAATTACAGGCTTAAATAACCAGAACAATAATATCAAAACGGCAAAATCTTATAAAGGAAGAAAAATAAGTGTGACGCACAGAAATGCTCGCTACTTTCCAATGACAAAATAGAGCAGGTTGATATCATGAAGTCATTTTGCTAGAGGTACTGCCTACGACAAAAAGAGCAAGCGGTGGATCGAGATGACCAACGCCATTACAATCCATATGGCTAACGTGTCAGTGGACAGAGATTGGTAACATGAACAGAAAGTGGAGTTGGTGTACAAAAAAATATTGACTATTTATTCCTTTGCCAAGACATGTTCTGTGCAATACAACTTTTGACAAGCACCTCTGGATATTTTACGAAGTCTAAATGCCTCTTTGGATGGTTGAAAATATGTTTAAGTTGTTTGCAAACTTTATTTAATAAAAATGTTCTACACTGTGACTGTAACTGTCATGCAGTGCGATTCCTTCTCTTCATTAGTGCCACCCCCTTGACAACTATCACTTTATGGGGCCATGCAAACCTGCATTGATATTTGTGAGCACATTAAAATGTTTTTTGTACAATTCTCATGACAGTGGAACAGGTTCTTCTTAGCCAGTCTACTGCAGTAATTGCTGTGGAAAATGAGGTTAACATCCACTCATGCATGGGAAAAAAAATACCGTCGAATACTGTGAAACTGGGATCATTTAGAAAAATACCGTGATATAGAATTTGGTCAAACCGCCCAGCACTAATCTTATCTACATACAGATTCCAAAAAAGTTGGGACACTAAACAAATTGTGAATAAAAACTGAATGCAATGACGTGGAGATGGCAAATGTCAATATTTTATTTGTAATAGAACGTAGATGACAGATCAAACGTTTAATCCGAGTAAATGTATCATTTTAAAGGAAAAATATGTTGATTCAAAATTTCACGGTGTCAACAAATCCCAAAAAAGTTGGGGCAAGTAGCAATAAGAGGCTGGAAAAAGTCAATTTGAGCATAACGAAGAGCTGGAAGACACATAAACACTAATTAGGTCAATTGGCAACATGATTGGGTATAAAAAGAGCTTCTCCGAGTGGCAGTGTCTCTCAGAAGCCAAGATGGGTAGAGGATCACCAATTCCCACAATGTTGCGTAGAAAGATAGTGGAGCAATATCAGAAAGGTGTTAGCCAGCGAAAAATTGCAAAGACTTTGCATCTGTCATCATCAACTGTGCATAACATCATCCGAAGATTCAGAGAATCTGGAACAATCTCTGTGCGTAAGGGTCAAGGCCGTAAAACCATACTGGATGCCCGTGATCTCCGGGCCCTTAAACGACACTGCACCACAAACAGGAATGCTACTGTAAAGGAAATCACAGAATGGGCTCAGGAATACTTCCAGAAACCATTGTCAGTGAACACAATCCACCGTGCCATCCGCCGTTGCCAGCTGAAACTCTACAGTGCAAAGAAGAAGCCATTTCTAAGCAAGATCCACAAGCTCAGGCGTTGTCACTGGGCCAGGGATCATTTAAAATGGAGTGTGGCAAAATGGAAGACTGTTCTGTGGTCAGACGAGTCACGATTCAAGTTCTTTTGGAAATCTGGGACGCCATGTCATCCGGACCAAAGAGGACAAGGACAACCCAAGTTGTTATCAACGCTCAGTTCAGAAGCCTGCATCTCTGATGGTATGGGGTTGCATGAGTGCATGTGGCATGGGCAGCTTGCATGTCTGGAAAGGCACCATCAATGCAGAAAAATATATTCAGGTTCTAGAACAACATATGCTCCCATCCAGACGTCATCTCTGCATTTTTCAACAAGATAATGCCAGACCACATTCTGCATCAATCACAACATCATGGCTGCGTAGGAGAAGGATCCGGGTACTGAAATGGCCAGTCTGCAGTCCAGATCTTTCACCTATAGAGAACATTTGGCGCATCATAAAGAGGAAGGTGCGACAAAGAAGGCCCAAGACGATTGAACAGTTAGAGGCCTGTATTAGACAAGAATGGGAGAGCATTCCTATTTCTAAACTTGAGAAACTGGTCTCCTCGGTCCCCAGACGTCTGTTGAGTGTTGTAAGAAGAAGGGGAGATGCCACACAGTGGTGAAAATGGCCTTGTCCCAACTTTTTTGGGATTTGTTGACACCATGAAATTCTGAATCAACATATTTTCCCCTTAAAATGATACATTTTCTCAGTCTAAACTTTTGTTCCGTGATTTATGTTCTATTCTGAATAAAATATTAGAAGTTGGCACCTCCACATCATTGCATTCAGTTTTTATTCATGATTTGTATAGTGTCCCAACTTTTTTGGAATCCGGTTTGTAATATCCACAGTGCAGGATATCCAGAGACGACAGATCACAGGAGCACACACGCATAACCGTACCTCTAGGGATGCGTCCAGTCCCTTGGCAGGAAGGGCAGTTGGTGCTGTTCCGCCCAATGATCTCCACGTAAGGTGTATAGTCACCTTCCACCTCATCACCATTACTTTGTTCACCAGTGTCTGTGCTGTTGCCCTGCTGTTCAACGATGGACTTTCTGTCACTGGAATCAGAACTCTTTGATAAGGATATGGAAGAAATTGACCCACCCATGATGGGACACTCTTGTCAGGTCGCCTGGAAGAGAGAAAGGAATACTTGGGCTAAAAAATAATTACAACTGTGGTCTGGTTAGAAGGCTCTCACAGTCAAACCGCCATGCAACATACCCTGTGGTTTAGCTAGAGAGCGTGTTGGACTGACAAATCGCCATTTTGTGGCTGCTAACGCTTCCTTTAAACATACAGTGAGCTGCTTTTTGGCCCAAGTTGCTGAGATAAGCTTCAGTGAACTGTGAACTCTGTCACCTACAAATTTGAACCGTAACTTACAGATGCTCCATACTTGGAGCAATGACCAAGGGTACTAAGCATTTCAGTTTGATACATTATGTGTATTTTATCTACACTACAAGAGATTTTTGTCTTGGTGTATAACTCGCATTATAATCCTAGGCTAGAATGACCAGTCACTTTATAAGTCAAGGCCAAATGGGATGCGTCCATCCTTAGGGAAGAGCACCCAGTGGATACAGACGAACATTCTTGACATTCTGCACATACTGCACCTCCATGATTAAAGCATCATCAGAGTGGCCAGTCATTAATCTGTAGGTAACATCATAGAGAAAGTGGCATAAATTAAGGATCACCCAAGTCGTCAGCCATGCCTTCCACGCACCAGCCTGGGTTCTGAATGCAGACGAGCCACCTGAGGATCCTCTCTTTCTTGCACAGATAACATCCCTTTAAGACACTGCTCATCAACTTTCATGTCCTTACTAAAAGTATCCATCCATCCATCATCCAGCCCGCTATATCCTAACTACAGGGTCACGGGGGTCTGCTGGAGCCAATCCCAGCCAGCACAGGGCACAAGGCAGGAAACAAACCCCGGGCAGGGCACTAGCCCACCGCAGGGCACACACACATCGCCAATCCACCTAACCTGCATGTCTTTTGGGCTGTGGGAGGAAACCCATGCAGACACGGGGAGAACATGCAAACTCCACGAAGGGAGGACCCGGGAAGCGAACTCGGGTCTCCTAAGTGGGAGGCAGCAGCGCTACCCACTGCACCACCATGCCTCCCCTACTAAAAGTATTTTTCTTTTAATTTGACCTGTGAAGCTTTTTGGCTTTGAGAGAGGGTGCATTTCTATTAGGACTTGGCACCAAGGCTTTGCTATTATTCAGATATTTTTTGTTTCTATGATTTATTTGATAATAAATACTGCTTTGTATTAAACTCCAAGACGTAGTCTGCACATCTTGGGCGACTGAGGAAATCAAGTAACCCAGGGCGTCACTTCTCTCACGCAGGCTCAGATGGCTTGGAAGGGACGCCTCCAATAGTGAGCAGCACAGGAAGGAGTAACACAATGCCAGTATGTGACAGTAAGTGAGATGATGGACTGGCCTGCTTGGTCTTCAGGGCACCCGTTTGCCCTCCTCCTGCCTACACTAGTGAGCCCCCATCACTCACAGCCAAGTGTTTTGTGCTTATGTGTCTGGTTTAGTAGGCCCGTTAAAAGCAAATCTACTGAGCTCCTCTCACCCCACAGTAATACAGAGGGTCGTGCATTTGTGTGCAATGGCTTTTTGTAAGTTTCTCTCATTTTAATATGAGTAAGCCACTCAAGTAGTTAGTATCAATTTCAACACCACCATTTCACACGTTATTAATCTATACTAATAAAAGGCAAAGCCCTCACTCACTCGTCACTAATTCTCCAACTTCCTGTGTAGGTAGAAGGCTGACATTTCGCAGGCTCATTCCTTACAGCTTACTTACAAAAGTTCATTTTGAGATTCTACGCGTAACGGTCATAACTGGAACCTACTTTCGTCCATATACTGTATACGGCCATAGCCTGCAGCTCGGTCGCCGTGTGAGGCGGAGTTGTGGCTGCCCATATAAGGCCTGCCGTCAGCAGCTACCCAATAGACACGCTGCCGTGAAATATTCGCGGGTGAAGGACTGTGCTTACAATTGAGAAGGCAGCAAAAGAATATGAAGCGAGTGACGCATACAAGCATATTCATAAGTGCAGCTACTGCGGAAACAAAGCACACGGTGTAAACCTAAAGTTTAAATTAAGTTCATAGACAGGCTACCGCTGGCGTTTGTCATGCCTACGACGAATACAATATTCACGAGATACAAGTTTAATGACAGGACGCAGGGTATAAACGAGACTTTTCATCACTTTGTAATGGAGTTAAAATTGCTGGTGAAGGACTGTGATTATGCAAACTAAGATGAGATGGTCAGGGATAGACTAGTGTTTGGCACAAACTCAGCAAAAGTGTGACAGAAACTTGGCGGGTCTGAGCTAACATTACATAAAGCCATGGACATCGCGAGATCGCACGAGATAGCACAAGCACAGCTGAGAAGCTTCGATGCATGTACTCCGAGCGGCTAACATCAACTGAATTTTGCAGGACTGGGAAAGGCAAACCCGTGCATGCAGTGTGTGACGTCTCAGGCACACTACTTCTCCGCTGCAAAGCGCGGGTATTTTGCTAGTATCCAATAAATGATTGGAGCCAGTTTTTTTTTTTCATTTTTTAGTCTACGGCACAGAAAATGAAATGCATCTCTCGTCGTCATTAGTCTGCAATTCCTCTGAACACCAAGCAATGGCCGACTCTCACGTACCGCCTGCCTCCTCAGCTGGGCTCTGTTGTGGAAAGCGAACATTTCAGCAAAAGGTCTAGCAGCAGCCGCAGCACCAGTTGAAAAGTGACAAATCATTACTCCCATGAAGACCAGTTAAGACAGGACATTGGTCTCCCATTTTGTGGAAAGTGTGTGACAAGCGATGACCTTTATAAACTACAACACTCTCAGTTCTGTCCTCGTCACAGGGGACTGTGTGACCTTCAGCGAGTCACTTTTCACTACTTGAAGCATACAAAACATCTTGGTATTAAAGTTATGTCCATGTAGATTGCATTTTATTGGCCTTCATTGCAGGAATATGCTACACAGTCAAAGTAAAAAGTACGTGAACCCTTTGGAATGATCTGGTTTACTGTATGAATTGGTCATAAAAAGTCATCTGATCTTCATCTGAGTCACAGGTCCTGATATACACAATGAGCTTAGGCCAATGACACACAAAACATTCTACTCTTTTATGTCTTTATGTTACAAACGCATTCAACGTTCACAGTGGTAGTGGAAAAAGTAAGTGAACCTTGGAATTGAATAACTGGTTGACCCTCCTTTGGCAGGCGCTTCCTGTAACTGCAGATCAGACCTGCACATCGTGCGTTTGGGGGGATTTTCACCCATTCTTCCCTGCAGGACTGCTTTAACTCTTCCATATTCTTTGGTTGTCTTCTGTGCACGGCTCTGTCTCTCTTCAAGTCATTCAAGAGGATTGAGATCTGAGCTCTGACTGGGCCGCTCCACAAGGCCGAGTTTGTTCTTCTGAAGCCATCGTGCAGTGGATTTGCTGCGATGTTGTGGCTCGATGTCCTGTTGCATCACCCAGCCTCTTCTGAGCTTAAGCTGACGGACAGACACCCTCACGTCATCCTGGAGAATTAATTGATAAACTTGATGATGGCAGGCTGTCCAGGCCCTGATGCGGCAAAGCAGGCCCAAATCCTGATGTTCCCTCCACCATACTTTACTGTTGGGATGATGGTTTGATGTTGATATGCGGTGCCCTTTTTACGTCAAATGAAGTTCTGCTTGTTCCTCCCAAATAGTTCAATTTTGGTTTCATCACTCCACAAAACATTTTCCCAGTACCGTTGTGGAGTGTCCAAGTGCTCGTTCAGCGATGTTCTTGTTTGATAGCCGTGGCTTCCTTCTTGGTGTCCTGCCATGGACTCCTTTCTCGTTCGATGTTTTGTGTATAGTTGACTCGTGAACAGAGATGTCAGCCAGTTCTGATGACTTCTTCTCAAGTCCTTTGCTGTCACTCCAGGGTTCTTCTTGACCTCATTGCTGACTCTGTGTTGTGCTCTTGGGGTCATCTTAGCAGGGCGCCCACTTCTAGGCAGAGCAGCCACAATACCAAACTGTCTCCATTTATAGACAACTTGCCTAACAGTAGACTGATGAGTATCTCAAACCTCGGAGAGGACTTTGTCACCCTTTCCAGCTGTATGTAGATGAACAATTCTCCATTGTAGCTCTTCAGACAGCTCTTTTGTGCGAGGCGTGATTCCCATCTGGATATGCTTCTTGTCAAAAGCTCAAACTTAAACTTTATTGTGTTTTTTTATTAATCAAAGTCATTCTGAGCCACCACACCTCTGAACTCGTCTCATTGAATGGACTCCACGTGTGCGAAATTCGGACTGCAATGAGCTTTTTATAATGTCTTTAGCTTAGGGTTCACTTACTTTTTCCAACCTTCAGTTTCACAGTTTGAATGATTTATTTGATACGGTCAAAGATTCTCTGAAAATCTGAGTATCTTGAGTTCTAGGAGACTGTGTGTGTTCATTATTGGGACTGACATGAAGATACAACCAGGTTTTATATGGGAATTAGACATAAATTGAGAGAATTCCTAGGGGCTCACATACTTTTTACTCTGACTGTAAACTCATTCACTTCATTGTTGTGTATTTCAAAAAGAGATGGTGACTCTCAAAGCCACCAAATCCAATTCGTGGACTGGGGAGATGGGAGTCTCTTCTGACAGCAACAAGCAGGAGTCACAAACCAACCATAAGTTAGCACAAGTCCACCACAGGGCCATGTGGTATAGCGCAGGGGTTCCCAAGCCTTTGGACGTCAAGTACCACCTGAGGTTCAGCGAGTTGCGTTGCGTACCACCCGCAGCTTGTTGAACGGGAGGGAGAGCTGTAAAGATCAGAGTTCGGGTCTAAACCGCCCTGAAATCTGAATAAAAGTTAAAGAATTGGAACAAATTATACATAAAATTAATGAAAAAATGTGTGCATGTACATAAATTGATAAATTCCGGCCCGAAACTAAATCCTGCCTTCGGCCTGTATGTGACGCTGTTACTGAAGACAAAATGGTATCGGCTTTGTGCTTAGATCTAGTGACTACGATGCGATAGAGCCGCCGGCAGTGCACGTATAACAACAAACGCGAGTGGCTTCTGTGAGGCAGAGTTACCGAAGACTAAATGTAAGTGTCGGCGTTGTGCTTTCATCGAGTGACCAAAAGCCCAAACAGTGAAGAAGCAGAAGTTGACTTCCACGAAACGGAATTACGGCAGCGTTAAATGTACTAAAAACCGATTCGAATAAATAGGTTTTATTTATTTAGATGACGAAATTTCACACCACACTAAATTTGGGAATCCACGTATTATTGTATTCAAACAGTTTCATTGGTTTTTGCTCACAACAGGCTTGTCATAAAGGGTTTTGCACAGATAAATTTAATTTCAGGGACCGCGATGCGTTCCACCAGTGGTTCACGTACCACCGTTTGGGAACCGCTGGTATAGCAGGTCCACAGCTCCCGTCAAAGGCCAGGCTTAAATAAATAAGCACCGCGCTCACGGCTTGGTGGTTGTGTGGCTGAAGCGGTTCTCGGGGAGATTCGCGACATGGGCATTTCTCACCTAAGTGCACAGGTGGGAAACAGTCCGCATCCGTGATTGTTCCTGGGGCTGCTGATTTGCCACAGCTGCCATGCCCTCTTGATAAATAGAAGAAGCACGAGTCGGCTAAAAGGGGAAAAGAAAGAATGGACGGGTGGTTGCAGGAGAAAGGAGTGGAGAGAGAAAGCGAGCGAGTGCAGGCTTGCCTTGCAGCTGAACAGTGAGCCTGGGTGTTGGGCCAACACCCGGGGAATAGTAGTAGTGGTCACGGAGCAGGACTGACCGGAAGGCGGATGACTCTCTGCGTAAGGCCTCGGGAGTCGTGGGCACCCTGGTCGCTGTGGGTCCCAATTCGCTGTCAGGAGGAGCCTACCGGAGCCAGGGATCGGAGAGGCGAACTGAACAGCTGAAGTAGGCAGAGTGAAGGTCAGCTGCAAGAAGGGCGACTCGACTGTTGAGAAGCCCAGACGGGGGAAGCAGGGGAGCCGCCAGGTAAAAAGTCACCGGGCTTCCTGCAGTATTTTAACCTCGTTGTTTTTAAAGGATTGTTTTCCTATTTATTGGTTTCAACCTCCACGTGTCACACCTGTTTTTACGGTTTATTTATCTGAAGACGTTTGAAGGCACTGCACTTGATTTCATTTGAACATTGTGTTTAATAAAAGCACTTTACACTTTTGCACCATCCCCTTGCTTTGTTGCGCCTCACTGCTAAGCTCATCGGTAACATTACCGACGGTGTAGGGTTCAAGGGCTCCCGGACAGATGATGGGAGCATGCAACCAACCCGCAGCGTCACAGGCCAGTCCAGGATCAATCTGATCACAAACCAACCTTTAAAACATTTCACCAAGTCCCCAAACACAACTCAAGGTCGCACCACGAGGACATTTTCTAACTTACTTCATGCTAATCATTAAACTGCACAGGTCCAAGTGCAGCTCTACACTGTATGTTTGCATTTTAACAGTTCACTCAATAACTATGTTAATTATTGATTTTGTACTTTTGTTTTGTTGGGCTCATCTGTGTGGTGCTCAACACAAAGTCAACCTTAACACACCTGAAGTACAAAAACCTAATCAACCAGCTGGCTGACTTACATTAAGGAGACGAGCACAATTGGACTCTTTTGTTTATAAATCTATGAAGCAAGACGTACCAGTTTAATGTGCAAAGTGCGTCCGGGACAGGCGTCTGCAGGGAACTCCGGCTGGACTGCGAGTTACATCAGGAGAGGATGAGGCCAACAGCTGAAAGAGAAGATGGAGAAAAGATCAAGCTGACAAACCACAAACCACTGAAAGTCCACAGCTAGAAACCCAATCTCCATGGCGCCATGTTTCTCCGATCTGCTCCATCTCAGTGGTCACCTCCTCCACTCCTTTTTCTTTCACTTTCTCTGCACTGTCACATAGCCTAATGCAGGGGTGGCCACACTTTTTCGGCTTGCAAGCTACTTTTAAAATGACGAGGTCGAAATGATCTACCAACATTAAAGATATACACGGAGTATACTTTATACATCAAATATGTGTTGTCATACCTTGCATAACCGAATAACCTTTAGGGCACAATAACAATTCAATACATTTATTGTCCCTACAGTATTTGGATTTAATAATCGTCATGTGGGTGAAGGCTGACTCGCACAAATAAGTAGAGCCGCATAACGCAGTCAAGGAGGAAGCTCTTGGAAGGACTTCTTCTGCTCACCCTGAACGATGTTTCGGTGTGTCTGCCTTTGCTTTTGAATTCAGCCGAGTGAACAATGACGGCTGTCCGACTAACTGCGATTTTAGTTCCCTCTCCTTTCTCAGATCGCTTTTCGGAAGGACGTCAGTTTTTATGAACAGTTCCAAAGTGCCTTTCCACATTTTCCTTCTTAGGAATAGCAATGATAGATTGACAGATCAGACAAACGCACTTCGATTGTGACATTGAGAGAGAACAAAAATCCTCTTCCAATTGCACATCCAGCCCATAAACAATATATTTTTTTAAATCCCTTCTTTACTCGCTATAAATTGGAAGGCTAACGAGATCACAGCCGCAGTTTTGCAGTAACTCGCGTTTGATTGTGAGTGCGGGATGACCAGAGTGTTAGAAGAGAAGAGATCTCAGACTAGCCGCCCTGTATGTCAATCGAGTGGCAAATGTCATAGGGGGGATATATAGAATAACGTTTAAAAAATTTTTTTTGAACGTAACACAATCTACCGGTCGATGGCGATCGACGTCTTGGGCCTAATGTTTCATTTGATTTTCTTGAATGTCCGTGGCCTGTTGCGCCTGGCTGGATTTGACTCCCCAACCTTTTCCTTAGTAATGTTAACATTATGCTGTAGCAGTGCTACTATTAGTTAAAACTACATTTCCCAGCAGTCCCTGCAGGGGCTGTTGGGGTCAAAGATGGTCAGAGGGGTTTAAAAGGAGGGCAGGTGTCCGAAAGGGGAGAAGTGTTTTTTGTGTTTCGTTTACCTGTCGGACTGCCTTCTGTTAAGTAAACCGTGTCCTGGATTGTATTCGTTGTTGGGGTCTGGATTGTCTTCTGTGTACCTGTGTGTTGAGGACCGATTGTGGATTCATTGGCTTCCCCGCTCGTGAACCATCCATCCGTCTTCACCCTTACAGAGTCTACCGGTAGGACTGTTTTTTCATTCCCTTCCAGCGTGCAGATCTCTGGACTTATTATCGTCATCTTTCATTTAATCCGGTGTTGTTTCCATGGACTCTGCTGTGTGGAGTTGGTTGTCTTTAGATGTTTAATGTAATCTCGCCGTAGGGGTATAGGAGTGCTATTATTGTTTTCATTTATATTATTTAATTTCATTATTAGGTGGATTGGTGATTCTAAATTGGCCCTAGTGTGTGCTTGGTGTGTGGGTGTGTTTGTGTGTGTCCTGCGGTGGGTTGGCACCCTGCCCAGGATTGGTTCCTGCCTTGTGCCCTGTGTTGGCTGGGATTGGCTCCAGCAGACCCCCGTGACCCTATTCGGATTCAGCGGGTTAGACAATGGATGGATGGATATTCCTTAATTGCTGTTAGCTCACAAAGTGCTTTATTTTGTCTCTGTTTGCGAGTGTGTGCAGGTCGGGCCAAGGCTGGCAGCGTCCCTGAGATCCTCTATGAAAATAAATAAATCACCAACATCTTGACGGTGTGAATCTTAGCGGCGCCGGACCGCTACAAGGCTTTACTCCTTCACTCGCCTCCGAGATGCCATCTTCTGTCAACTCACTCCCCAGTCTTACTCATGAAGTACCACAGCTCACAATTAAACTGTGAATGAAGCCTCTCCCCATTTATGTTTTACCTTTCAGATATGATAAGCTTTTACTTAATCCTTTTTCAAACAACTCTGCTCTACCAATACTGCCACTAAAAGGCAACCAATCAGTTCCAATGGATATTCAGTTCAGTGGGTGACAGATATCTGATTTCATATCAGGACAGAAGAGGAGACAACAGAACAGATTATATACAGGTAGTGCCCACGTTACGGACATTCCGATATTCAAACGGGGCAGCAGCTGCTCTGGGGGACTCGACGCGGGCTCCTCAGTAACTGCCGCTCCGTCACCTTCAGCCTGGGGACGCTGCAAGCAGTGGGTGGACGGAGGCGGTTTCACTGCTCGTGTAGTGTAGTGTCCCTCAGGCGGCTCTGGTTGATGAATATGGCGCGGGGGGCCGTGCCTCATACATTCTCAAGTGGGCACCTGGGTGCGTGGCAAGCACTCGTGTGCAGAACGGAGGCTTGATGGGGCAGTTCGCTGCCCAACCACCACGCTGACTGGACGGAGACTGGATTGGGCAGAGGGAGGAGTTTCACTGCCCGCCCACCACACAGCCTTTCAGTGTCCCTCGAACGGCTGCCCTGCTCCTTCTCAGTGGGCGGCTGGCGATACTCCAAGCGGTGACCCGGTTGTGGCTGAACTGGGTTGGTTGGGTAGCACTGTAGTGTGCATTGGATGGCTGCCTGTTGAATGGGGGCGATTCACTACCCGCCTTTGGCCGCACCCTGTTCGTTCTCGGTGGGCGGACGCTGCAGGCAGCATACTGTATGCAAGTGGAGGTGACTGTGTGGTGGGCTGGTGGTGAACCCCCCCCCTCGCTGCTCCCATTCATTCTCAATAGCAAGCCTGCTTGTTACGCACATAGCAGGAAGTTGTCTCTTGTCAGTACATCAGACGTGTTGACGACGGGTGCCTTCCTGCTGTGATAGGGAGTACAATGCTGTGCAGAAGAGCTCATCTTAACCTTTTGTCTTCACCCTTCAACAATGAAGCACAAATCTGATGATACAGTAAAGAAGAGAAAAACCATCACCATGGAAAATAAAGTAGAAATAATAAAAAGGTCAGAGAGACGTGAAACTCCATCATTCATTGGCAGAGCACTTGGTTACAGTCGGTCAACAATAACATTTATTCAAATAATGGACCTGTTCTGACTTACGTACAAATCTAACTTGAGTACAAACCTACAGTCTCTAACTCGTATGAAACCCGAGGACTGTCTGCACTGTGTTCTTGTGTCTGCTTCATTGATTCACTTTATCAACCTGCTCGGTTAATGCAAAGGTCAATGCAGCAGCATCCGGCACAAAACAGAAGCCAGGCTCACTTACTTGGCGCCACTAACTAATTAAACATTAAATATTTGAGATGTGAGAGGAAGCTGGAGTCCACTGGGCACTGCCAATGTAAACAACAGTAGAACACGAGAGGCACATTAAAGCAGTTAGGATGAGAACAAGCTGTTCGGCCCAACAAAGCTCACCAACCCAGGATTCTGGTGCAGTGAGTCTGTCTCATGTCTGCTTCTGTCCACGGCTTTCTAACGTTTGTGAATTTCTTTACCCAGAGAAGCACAGATTCTTGGAGTAAACAGCCAAGTAGCGTGGTAGACAGTAGGACTTCAGGGACTTTCATTATTAGGAGAATTAAGTGGACAGGACTGGTGAGCTTGTTGGGCTGAACGGCCTGTACTCGTCTCATGTTCTAAAAATGAAGAATTCATTTGAGCTGGGATCCACTGTATGAATTTCCTCATCATAATTTTAAACTCTCCAATCATGTCACCTCATAAATCTCCTTTTGCATACGCCATCCAAAAAAAATATGACATCATACCATATATGAGGGGTCGCCAAGTCCGGTCCTGGAGGACCACCGTGGCTGCAGGTTTTCATTCTAACCCTTTAATTATTGAGTGCCGTGTTTGTGTTGCTAATTAACTTCTTGTTACTTCATTTTAATTGATTTGCTTTTTTAAGATTTGCTCCCCTGAATTTCTCCATCGTTCCTCTTTATTGCTTCATTTCTTTTCCTTAAATGGCACCCAAACAGAAATGACATGTGAAGTGAGGGGGGGGGTATTCTCCGTACGTCACTTAAATCATCCGAGATCAGCTGCCTCATCTTGGATGAGTGAATGCCGGTGAAGCTCATCCGTGAGAAGTCGGTTTTTCAAACGCAGCCGTGTAGTAGATTAGTCGAGCTGGATTTAATCACCCGAGATGATTGCGCGCGCCCGCGCCGATTGATAAGCACATATATATTGAGTCTAGAAAACATGATCTGCAAATCTTTGGTTTGCTGCAACAAAATAACGAAAGAACGGGCGCATTTTTTCACACAAGCGGCGTGGGACCTTTTACTCGAAGGATATGAAGAATTTCAAGAGTTAATACGCAGAAGGGGCAACACTGCAAAAGCAGCCCAAACCAGAAAAGACAGCTGGCAAAAAGTGGCCGACAATTTAAACGCAAAGTAATGTGCATTGTACTTACTGAATGAAGCGTTTCATTTCTGTAATGGAAGGATTTTTCTAAAGAGAGGGGGGGATCAAGAGAGCAGATGGGCGTTGGTCGCTCAGCGCAAAAACCAGCTTCAAGAAGGAAAAGTACTCGGAATATGGCCAGAGGGTCATGCTGACTTGTTTTTCACTTCAAAGGGCTTCACTACGCAATTCTTATTTTTGTGTGCCTCCTGGTACCAGGTGTCGTCATCATCAGGACCAAGTGCAAAACAACACCGCGTCCCGTGGAAAGGTGTGTGTGCTGAAACTAATCACTTCTGTATACACTGCTTACACGTAAGCCGCTTTGGGCAAGGACGCTCAATTAGTATATAAGGGAAGGTTCCGCCCTCAGTTTCTTTGGAGGCTCCACCGTGGGGACAGCGCACCGCCCGTAAATGAAGGGCAAATAATAAGTTGATCCTCTGACAAGACTGACAAGCGGGCCCCCTCAGTCTACTGGTCTGGGATGATGGCTCTGTGCCTTTTCATATGTTTGTAAGTATTGCTTTGTTTTGTATGTCTGCATTATATTGCATTAGATGTGTTTGATTATTATAATTAATTAAGTAAATAAAATAGAAGTATTGGACCTCTTCTCTCTGATTCTTTGCCTACTTATGTTCATATCCCTGGAACCATTTTCCCGTAACAAAACATTTTGGCGTCACTTGCAGGATTTTGGGGAATCTGGTAAAATATTGAACTATTGAGTGAGGCAAAAAGAAATCAGAGATGTTTAAGAAGAAGAATAAAGACCCTGAGGCAGCTCCTTTACCTCTTCCCGGTTGGGAGGAAACGGTGTGGGAAGACTGCGCCAGAGAATTGAGATGTGGGGGGGGATTAGCACAATATTGGCAAAGTTTAGGCCCCCCAACACCAGTGAATGTACTAGCCGCTTAAGAAAATGCAAATGGACTTGGTGGGTGCGTTAGGGCGGCCTCGATGGCCGAATCCCAGGTAGCTGTATTATTGCCGCGGGTACAGCGGGCCGAGGGGATGACGGAAAAGGCAGCCTTATGCATAGCCAAGATAAATACCTGGCTAAAAATTTGCGAGCAGCTAGCAGTACTCGTAGCAATGTATAAAGAGAATGCCATATAGAATAAGCAACGATCGCTCAGTGTTATAGTGTGTGGTGGCGCAGTAGTTAGCACTTATGCCATGATTCGAGTTTATTTGTGATTTATGTTGAAGCTTACATGTTGTTTGTTTTGAGTTAATATTCTCAATGACAGTTTAGTCTTTTTGACGAGAGTGCCGTCTTGCTGTAGTATCGAACCGCGTGATTTCTTGATAGTTGGATTTGCCCTAATTGGCGCAGGAATGGATCGCCACGGAAGCAATTCCTCGTTGTCACCGAGTCATTTCGCCAATGGAGTCTCCTTGATCTAGAAACCAGCGCCGTTTCGAGCTGAGTAGAATCGTGTTAGAGTTAACATCCGTTAACGTCATGAGAGGCTGTTTTATATTATAGTCTGATAAGTAAAGCAGCCTTCAGAAAAATGTAGGAGGATAGCACCAAAAAGAATAACAAGCGTTGAGAAGAATATAATGCGAAAAGAAAAAGTGCACTGTATTTAACATCAAAGGTACCTGGCCGCTAATGTTTGTGTATATGAATATGTCTGTGCTGAACTTATTCAATGTGTGTGCCTGTATACTATGTGTATGCCTGAGCATTAATTGTTCTCTGTGTGTGTGTAAATATGTTTGTGCTAAAAATGTGTGAGCGTGCCTGTTGTTTGTTCTGTGGGTGCGTGCGTGTGTTTGGGAGTAAGAAAGCAAAAACATGGAGACTTCTGGGTAATGTAGTTCAACTATGATTTGCTGAAGCTGCCGTGTGCATATAAACGCCCAGAGCTCTGAGTAAATATGGGTTAAAATAAATGTGAGTATGAGTAACATTTGATAAAATGAAGAATGCAATCACTTTTAGTAATAAGTGATAATAAGTAACAAAACTGAGGTAAAGTTGAATGTGTTAAAACAATGGTTTTGGGTGATTTTGTGTATGTTATATAGTGTATTAGAGGGATCCCTATGTGTGTGTATGTTAAATAGGTTTCAGTGTGCTTAAAAGAATGTGTAAAAATATGTGTTGTTTGCAAGAATTAAATAATTGGTATTATTGTGAATGTAAATGTTGAAATTAAAAGAGCTCTTAATTCTAAATTAAAAAAGATTTGAACAGGTGGTGTAAAAGGTCTCCAGATTAAGCATATTATATGAGCACCCCTTTTATTTGAGTACTGGCCAGACTCTGATAAAAGGGAGGATTTTAATTAAAATGAGTAAATTTCGATTGAAGGAGACATTCTTTTACCAAAATGAAGCAGGTTATTGGTAATACTCCTTTCAAAGCCTATGTTGATTAGTGCTGCTTAGAAAACAAAATTTACTGTATATTGAGAGGCAGAGCACAAGGAAAGCTGCTATAATGTGAGGGTTACTTGTATGTGGTAATGAAGGTAAGTGTAAGTGACAATATGGTGTGCATTTGTTTGGTGATGGTCAAATGCGACAATGGTATGAAGAATGGCATGTGGCAGTATAAAACAGCCAATGCCAAACTGTAAGTGAAAGAAAGGGAATAAGGAGGGTTAACTAAGAGGAAAACAGACTGCTCTTTGGAGTCAACATTCTGAAAGACGTGTAATAAAACATCTGGAAGATAACAATGAAAGAATGTGCAAGATCAACTGTCTTTGACAGAAGGTTATGGGGAAAAGAAAATCAGTGTATATAATTGAAGTAGATTTGAAGTATTTTCTTAGTTTACCTGATAAACAAGTGGGTTCTTCATTCTAAATATGGGTAGAAATGTGCAAATTTCTTAGAGGGCTTTATAGTAAATAAAGACACATTTTGCATTATAGGGCATTTTGATATATTGATTTCTTTCCTCATTTCCTTTGTGTGTAATATTGACATGTTTGTGTGAAATACAGTGGAATACTGGGATCACAACAAAACTAATGGAAGGCTCACTTTTATACATGTATAGAAACTTTAAAAATGAACACCTTGTGTAAAAAGAAAAATGTTTTAGGACTTTGCATAACTGAACAATGGTTTGTGATTAGATACATGGGGGAAGAAGTGTGGAGCCTAACTCTTTTGTTATTTAATGTCACCAAGGAAAAGATTAAGAATTTACCCGTCTAGATTGTGGATTTCTTTCTTGACTCTGCTTGATATGTTATGTTTAATTTTGTTTAAATTTTACATTTTGAAACCAGTTTAAATCTTGGAACAAATGCAGATAATTTGAATATTATGTCAATATTATTGGGACCAATTTTTGTAATGATTTATTATTGAGTACTTTTCCTTTTGTAATACATTGATTGACTTTATTTTAATAATGACTTGGGACATGTTTTTTAATTGAGTGGAAATTGCAACGCAGCCAAACTGGAAACAGCTATAAAGGAGGACTTGAACTTTGTGCTTATCAATCTAATTTTTACTCTGACTGTTTAAAGACAAATTGACTCAGACAAGCACAGACTGGATTGAACTGACCATTTGTTTCACTGCTAGCAATATTTTTAATAGGGGTACCCCCAACGAAACAGATCTGACATCTTATGACATATTGTTTTTTGGATCCATAAGTAGCTACCAATGAAGAATTAATATGCTGACTATTTAAATGAGCGTTTTTAAGTCTTTACATCTGCAGGTGAAAGCTGTTTTTTCCTAGTGCATCGTAGATGACAGCATTTGAAGTTGAACCAGAGATTGGGCTGTGATAAAGGTCTGCAGATAAACTAATTATCTGACTCCAAGGAGAACCCAGCCATACCAAAGAGGGAATCAAGTCATGAATCAGGCCATCGATCAGCTGACTACTGGACAACGACTTGATTCCAGTTCCAGACATCATGGATACCTGCTGCCAAGAGCTCAACTATGCTGGTGATGTTTGAGCCCAAAAGATCATCGTGGATTCCGAATCATAGATGACATCTGCCTACTTGGGTCCTTTTTGCTTGGGATGTTGGACCCCAACACCTGCTTTGGTCCTTATTAGAGAAGAAAATCTGTCACACTTTTACTCTGCAGGGCTCAATGTTCTTGCTGGAGCCTGCTTTGACTGTCCACTTGTTTGACAAATGGCAACATCTTTTGGGTTAAAAGTATTTGAACTGTGAAAGATATAGAAGGGAAAGCTAATTATTTGTAGACAAAGCAGAATATAGGGATTCCTAAATAATATGTATTTAATGAATGTTTGCATTAATGGGAATACTATATAATTTGTATTTTAGATAAATGTTTTGATATGCCTTCTGATATTTTGTATGAGATAATAAGTCACCTTTAAGGACCAATGATTTGGTTATTTGTAAAGTTAATCAGAATTGAATCTAATCTAACATAAGGGATCTATTAGAGATTGTTAAGTGATTGTCATTGAAGGGACAATGCACTATTACTAGTCAGGGTCAGTCCAGTTTAGATATTCTAGGTTATTGATTGTAGTGTTATAGCAAATAATGTAGAACTTTACATTTAGGTACATTTAATTAATTGAAAAGAATAATAGTAAGCATATGGGATGACACACATGACTAGTATTTTGGGGATAAGGGACACATACTATAGGTCAGGACATCTATAGCTTTTAGAAGAGGATAAAACAGTTTAGGCTAGCATGTTGATGGTGATACAGGTCAAATGATTAACATCATGGCTTGATGAGTATATGTGTTATGGAAATCAGTGAAATGAAGTAATAATTTGGCCCATAGGAGATGGAGTGTCCTATACATACAGAGTGTGAGGTCAGTGAATTAAAAAGCCCAAATGAAGTTTGAAGATCTCTGAAGATATGAATCCTTAATAAGAAGCTTGGGTACAACCCTTGAAATTGAAATTGAAATAAATGTGACCTCAAAAATGACCCAGTGATTTGCATTTTGGAAGTAGTGCTGACATCTTCCGAAGGGAGGATTGACACCTACTGTCCACAAGATGGTTGCATTAATGTGATAAAGGTGGCTCAAGGTTGAGACCACAGCTGGGTGTATATTTGGGCAATTTTATGAATGAGTGTATTAAGATGTGAGCATGGTGAGGTGTGTAAGGACTTTATCTCCGATTATCATTGTGCACAGCGGTGGCAACCTAAAACTGAGAACTTTTGAGTTATTTAAGATAAATATTTATGCCATCTGTATCATCACCAATAATATTAATTAGTATTAACTTTATTTGAACCTGGGTATCATGGGGGTTCATGTTAGTGAAGCAGAAATTACTCTCTTAATAGTACGTTGTTGCTTGTTACTAGTTTCCTAATTAGTTATTGCTAGAGTTGCTGTCAAACAGGTGTGCACCCAATTTCTTGAACCATGGACACCTTCAGTTAAAGATTTTATTCTTTTCTTAATGACAATGTGGATGATGAAATACCAAATCAGAAGAAACTCCTTGGGTGAAGTGCTAGTAACCGCTCCCCAGGAGGTGACCCTCTACGTGCAAAAGTACCTGGGTTGAAGAAAAATTGTAATTTCACTGGAAAAATATTTCTCCAAGCGAAGAAAAAGCATTTATTATGGACAATTGTTTTATTATTATTGCTTTAATGACTATATTTAACTGTTATGTATTTTGTGCTTTACTAAAAATTGCAATCAGAACAAGAAGGGCAAGAGCGCTGGGTTTGTGCTGAGCGAGGGGCCGAATGTAATGGAAGGATTTTTCTAAAGAGAGGGGGGGATCAAGAGAGCAGATGGGCGTTGGTCGCTCAGCGCAAAAACCAGCTTCAAGAAGGAAAAGTACTGGGAATATGGCCAGAGGGTCATGCTGACTTGTTTTTCACTTCAAAGGGCTTCACTACGCAATTCTTATTTTTGTGTGCCTCCTGGTACCAGGTGTCGTCATCATCAGGACCAAGTGCAAAACAACACCGCGCGTGGAAAGGTGTGTGTGCTGAAACTAATCACTTCTGTATACACTGCTTACACGTAAGCGCTTTGGGCAAGGACGCTCAATTAGTTCCTATGTGTCAGATGAATTATTATTTAATATGTCGTAATTCCAGATCAAACGTGAGCACAAGGAGAACATGAGAACAGGTTAAAGTGAAGTACAAGAATATACTTCAGACTGGTAAATATTGGTATATAACTATTTAAAGAATTGTTGACATAAAGAATCATATATAATATAAAAAACATTCATTTTAAAGCTAATAAGGCAGACAAGCAAAAAACAGGTGGAGGTCCATGCGGTCCAGACCTAACCCCTGCAGGTGAAGGGGCCACCGACTGTTTCTCTGCCCAGGGCCGCCACGAGCTTAGAGCCGCCCCTGATCATACATCCTCCCTATGGCATTTGCCACTTGATTGGCATACAGGGCGGCCACTCTGAGATCTCTTCTCTTCTAACACTCTGGTCATCCCGCACGCACAATCAAACACACGAGCTACTGCAAAACTCCGGCTATCTAAGTGATCTCGTTAGCCTTGCAATTTATATCAACTAAAGACAGGATTTAAAAAAAAATTAAGTTGTTTATAGGCTGGATGTGCAATTGGAAGAGGATTTTGTTCTCTCACAATGTCACAATCGAAGTGCGTTTGTCTGATCTGTCCATCTATCATTGATATTCCAAAGAAGGAAAATGTGGAAAGGCACTTTGGAACTGTTCATAAAAACTACAAAACTGACTTCCTTCTGAAAAGCGATCTGAGAAAGATAAAAGGAGAGGGAACTAAAATCGCAGTTAATCGGACAGCCGTCATTTTTCACTCGGCTGAATTCAAAAAGCAAAGGCAGACACACCGAAGCATCGTTCAGGGTGAGTCAGTCGATCATTAAGCAGAAGAAGTCCTTCCAAGATGGAGAGATGATAAAAGAGGCCTTCGTTGAGGCAGATGGCGAGGGAGAAATTCCTGCTGAGAATTCAAGACCCCTAGCCGGAGAGAAAGGAGTTTCTCCTCGTCGTTAAACATGCAGAACACAAGAACTTAATAACGATCAATGGCCGCTAGACTTGCCATTTTTTTCCCATCTGACCAACATGTTGAATGAGCTTAATTTATAGCTGCAAGGAAAAGAGAAAACCAATCTGGTCAATGATTAGCTCAGTTAATGCTTTCAAACGAAAAATGCAACATCTGTCCTCAAAGCTGCAGCACCTTGATTAGGAGAACATCGAAAACCTCACATCAGAGCTGGAGACGCAATGGAAGGCGCGTGCGCAACTTGACAGCATCCGCTACACACAGCAGATTGAAAACTGTCTGTCAGACTTTATCATAAGGAAAAAAAGTAACGAGTCGAGTGTCGACCAATGGAGCGGAGTAACACAAATGTACTCAAGTAAAAGTAAAAAGTACGGTGCAGTAAAACTACTCTTAGAAGTACAATGTTTTAAAAAGTTACTCAAGTAAGTGTAACGGAGTAAATGTAACTCGTTACTACCCACCTCTGATACTCATATATACCTGTATGTGTGTGTGTGTGTATATATATATATATATATATATATATATATATATATATATATATATATATATATATATTTATTATGCTAGCCAACCCGCGGCGTAGCATACGCCGCATAATCAGGCCGCTGTTTAAATGATTTTTAAGCACAGAGGGAAAAATAAACATTTGAAAAATCCGTAATTTAATAAACCACCAAGAAAAGTAACATTGCAACAATGCACGCTACGAAGCAACATACAATTGTCCGTGACTGAAAACCAAAGTGAAGGACGGGGTTGAACGGCGCTCGTTCAGTACGCACTGCCCGCTTATGTGCCCGCCCCCAACTCCATACCTGTGTACAGTCCACACGCACCTGTGAGTCACGTTGACTGTTAATTTTCCAAACACCGTCTCAGTCGGTTTCCACGTTGATTTTTCATTGTTCTTTGCGGTTCCGGCTGCTTTTTTTTTTATATATAATCCACCCGACCATGGGGGGGCTTTACAAAGGGCAGGGATGTAATCAGTGCGAGCGTATCACCCGCACGTACGGGGAATTTCTCATTCGTGGGGAACAATTGGAAGCCACGGTCTCCATCACGAATGGGGTTCAACGGCTTACGCACGGCTCCCCGCGCCGGGTAGACACACGTTGATCCATTCAGTGTAGCGCGCGTGCAGAACCGGACATACAAGTGCATCACAGACCTGTTAATGCTCAATCTCACATGGCTGAAAGCCACTTGTCTCTCTTAAGAATTTGGACGCCGACTGCTGTTGGGTCGTGTAACTATTTGGCAGGCGGGAGTCTCGTTCGTTTTCGGAAATAACCAGCCAAATCGCTCCACCAACTAAGAACTGCCATGCACCACCACCCACAGACTCGAGAAAGAGCTACCAATCTGTCAATCCTGTGCGTGTCCGGGCCGGGTGAGGTTTCCCGTGTTGAGTCAAATGAAGCGAAAGACTTAACACCTGGTGGTACCCTTCCGTCAGTTCCTTTAAGTTTCATCTTTGTAACCATACTCCCCCCTGAACCCAAAGACTTTGGTTACGCGGTTGGCTGCCCTGTTGTGGGGCCTACATTGGTGAAGCAGGTGAGACGGTAATGAAGCAGAGGCACAGGGCTTATTGGTTTTTAAAGACTGATTGCTTCATTGGGTTTTAACCAATGCACGGAACGAACCAACACACAATCGTCCGTGCAGCGCTCAGGATGGAACGGGAGGAGAGGAGAAGGACATCCACTCCGCTCCCTCCGTCATGCTAGTCTGCTGATTTCTCGTTCAGTATACACTGCCTGCTCTTGTGCCCACCTCCAATTTGTTACTTGAGTTGTCGTCTTTGTACAGTTCAGATGCACCAGTGACTCACGTAGACTTTTCATTGCTCTGTGCGGTTTTGGCTGCCTTTCTATATATAATCCACCAAGACACCCGACCACGGTGGTAGCGAGGGCGGTGTGTACAAAGTGCAGGAGCATCTAAGACGACGCATGTTTGTCGCGGATGCGAATTGCTGTATGTAGCATGTAAAACAGTTTTCAATGGTGCACGTGGTCGTACGTCATAACCGAAAACTCGGTTTGTAAAGACTGCTCACTTCATTATGTTTTAACCTCAGTTGTAAAGGAACGTTTTAAGGATCCCATGGGATACCCCTCGCAAAACAGTTTTACACGCCGCATGTGGCGATTCACCTCCGCGAGAAACATGCCTCTATTAACAGCGTGGGTCGGAGCTGAATGTGACCTCTACGACAGACGAATATAAATGACGCCGGTTTTTCTGTGTCGTCGTGTCTGAGTTGGTGGGCGTGGCTCTGCGAGTTGTCGTCGTATCCAATGGTCTTGGAGTTGGTGGGCGTGGCTCCTTCCTGCGTGCGCCATAGGTGTCTCACTTGTCGGCGGCTTAGTGAATCTACGCTCCTTCCGGCGTGCTTTCCATGGTCGTCTTGCCTTAGTGAATTATATATATATATATATATATATATATATATATATATATATATATATATATATATATATATATATATATATATATATATATAGATAGATAGATAGGTAGATAGATAGATATATTTATATACAGCATTTGTAATGTAGGTAGATCATTTTGACCCGATCATTTTAAAAGCAGCTCGCAAGCTAAAAAAGTGGCGCTTGCCAAAAACCTCAAAGCAATGCCTACTGTCTGTGTGGTTGTGAGAGCCCGACTTCGCCTAGTTTGACTTCAAATATAAGGTGCTAATAAATCTTTGAGGTACAATATCCCAATAAGGGCTTTGCTGGGGGGCTTCTTGCCAATAGCCTGGCTTCACAGAGGCGTCTTCTAATTGTAACTCACTTTAGACCTTCTTTGATCTTCCTGGAAGGAATCACTGGCCGAGTCTTTGTCATTTTGGCTATTCTTTGATGCATTCTGTGGCGGACGGCCAGGACGCCCCTTCAACACTGGATCCGGGAGGGCAGACAACAGATCGACGCTATGTCCCCAGGAACACTTGGTGGCAGACCCTCTGGGTTGCATCGGGGCCACGAGCATGGGACTTGGGAGCTCATCCCTGTTGGGTTCTGTGGCCAGCGCCAGGGGAAGCTGCAAGGACTTAACGAGCCCGTCTGGGTTGTGATGCAGCCTAATTACCACCAGAAGCACTTCCGGGTGGGCTATAAGAAGAGCCTGCAGCCACCACTCAGGGCGCCAGAGTTGGGAGGAGAAGGACGAAGCTGCACTATGAGGAGTGGAGGAAAAGAAGAGTGTGATTTGGGGTGTGATTTACTTTGGGTTATTTTTGGGACTGTGTTAGGGCCAGTGGGACACGCGGAAGAAAAAAATAAATCTTTTTTGTTTATTTTACCTGTGCCTCTGGTGTCAGGTCGGCGCCAATAAAGCGCCTTCATCACAATTCAAATGGCAGCTTTCCTATTTTCTTCCACGTCTTTCAGGTTTTGGTCACCATTTTAAAGCACGGCCAATCATTTTAGCGGAGCAGCCTATTATTTTCTGCACTTCTTTATAGGTTTTCCCCTCTCCAATCAACTTTTTAATCAAAGTATGCCGCTCTTCTGAACAATGTCTGGAGAGAGCCATTTTACTCCGCTTTTCAGAGAGAAATGCACTCTAACCAGCATGGACGACATTTGCTGCCTTCCTTCATTAAATGAGGGCCGTCATTGACACCGAATGAGTGGATAACCTCACTAATTGAACTCCACCCTGCTGTTATTGGGAACTTCACTTTCTGTAAAGGAATAACACACATTTGATAAACCGTTCTTCTTGTTTGGATTTGGAATAGAAGGTGCAGTGTTCCCAATAAATCTGTGTGTATAGAAATAAAAGCTTTTGAGCTTTCTTCACATTTTCAGACAGATAGATAGATAAGGCACTATATGATTGATAGATAGAGATATGTAAGGCACTATATAATTGACAGTGTTTCCTGAAGAGGTATTAGCTCTCCGGAAATGTGTTCTTTTGAAATTGCGGCACATTAAGTAACTAAACAATATAGTAATATGACAGAGAAGGCGATATCCCTCCCATCGTGATTACAGCGGCACAAGAATCACATGAGAAAAATATACTTTAGCTTACATTTACTGACGGTTGACGCGGTTACTGACGGGAAGCATATGACAAAGACTTTATCCAGGTGGGAATCTGGATCAACACAGTCCGCCATTTTTCGTCCCCACACTGGGAGGGTTTTCGGACTCTGCCGACACGTGCCTCAAAGGGTCTGGCTGTTGTCCAAGCCTTTAAAAAATGTCTGCTTCACTTGCTGGTCTTCTCTGCTTTCCACACAAGGGCAGGAAAGACGTAACCCCACCTCCAACAAGAACAGGACAATGCTCACACTGCAGTTCTTATTCTCCAACAAGGAAAGAAGATTTTGTGCTGACAGGGGACAGCAATACACTGTTCTGTGTTTAGGCTGACTATACAATCCTCCAGTTGTCTTTGGCTATCTAGTCTATGCCTGGCTAGAAATTCTAAATGCTGAGCCCCTGTGTGCCACACTTAGCATACACATGTGAATGGAGACTTCAACAGTGTTGTTCAGGACAGTGACATAAATATTAAAGAAAAATCTATTTAGATAGATAGATAGAGTGAAAGGCACTATATAATGACAGACAGAGCTGAAAGACTAAAGATTTGTTCTGTGGCGCAGGTTTTAAGAGAGCAGAAACAACAACAAAAGGGGGCAATCTGAGCCATCCTTGTCAGCTAGGCAACCGTCCCTGTTTTGCACCCTCAGCCCCCTGTGACTCTAAACTGAATAAGCCGGTTAATAAATGGAGGGATGGCATTAAGATTTGAAATGTAAGAAATGAGCCATTAGATAGATAAGTGACGCCATGCTGCTCATCTGCCTGCTGACATGCCTGGCACTTCAGGGGACAACATTTAATTACACTTGTATGGGAGGCGATGGAGCAGCGGCTTTGGGTCTCAAGGTCCAGTGCATCTGAACTGCTGGCCTGACGGAAAAGGACCAAAGGAGGGGATCCAGCCAGGTGGACCGGTCAGGCTGTGGAAATATCACTGGTGGGGCACCATTATGTTAACAGGAAAGGAAACTGCTTAATAACTGTGCCCAAGTGGGGGGTGTTTAATCAAGAAAGAAGCAACTTCCATTAACACTGCTGTGGGCATCAGCAGGGGGACACTTCTCTGCTGGACGCCTTCTGCTCTCTGCAATCACCGGAAAAATCTGAAAATCTCCACAGCCCTCCACTGGGAAAAATCCCACCCACAAAAAAAAAAAAAGCAGCACATCGACTGACCTGACGATCCCTCATAGTGAGGACCTGGGGACAGGCAGAGGTGGCATTGAGGGGCACTGACAAAAGGGGTGGAGCGATCTGACCACCCAGTGGAATTGAGAACGTCAAGTAGAAGGCAAAGGGGGCAAAGACTGGGGTGAGCGAGCCATTTGGAAACAGAAAAAATGACGACAAGCATTGTGGTCACAGAACTCACCAGTCATCCTTATGTGGGATGTGCAAGTGAGGGATGAGCAATGTAGGTAGGTAGGTAGATAGATGTGAAAGGCACTATATAATAGATATATAGATAGATAGATAGATAGATAGATAGAGTGAAAGGCACTATATAATGATAGATAGATAGATAGATAGATATGTAAGGCACTATATAATTGAGAGATCTTTATTGTCACTTTTACAAAGGGACAACGAAACTGAAGGTGCAGTCGACTCAGAGGCATAAGAGTTAAAAAGGAGAGAAAAAAATAACAAACCAAATAGAAATAAAAGTACATTTATTGAATGATATGGTGCAGTTTTATTCCGAGTTCAGGGCCATGATTGCTTTTGGACAGACGCCGTTTTTAAGGCGGTTTCTCCAGGTTTTCACTGCTCTGTATCTCTTGCCCGATGTCAACAGCTGGAAGAGGCAATGCCCGGGATGTGATAAATCCTGTGATAAATCGGGAGGTGCAGATTTGTTTTACACACACTGCTATTATACTGAACACAACTGTATGTCATTTTTGGAGTTGTGCTCCTTTAAACTCCTTCAGCCTTCCCTCATAACTCAAACCCTGCAGCCCATTAATCAGCCCAGACGCTCTCTTCCAGACTTTCTCTAGTGCTGCCAAGACTCTGAGATAAATTGAAGATTTTAAACGATCGATCTGCAAATGCCAGCACTTATTTGATTTTTATATCCTTCACTCCATATAATATTCACAAACTCTCTGCTGCTGAGGGGGGGAAAAAAAATGGGCCGAGGGTCAGAGGAGCAAAAGTTGAAATGGTTTGGATTCACCCTGGAAGAAACCGCGTACGGCGTCCCAGTTTGCAAACTCAAATCTCTTGAACATCTCAAGATAAAACACGCGGCTGCGTATGATGAAACTTCCTAGGAGGTGCGTGCAGTGGTGGAAACGTTCACAACTGATCTCACGAAATGAACAGAAAGAAAAAAAAAAAACTTGGCACAACTCAATTTTCTTTTACCAACAAACTTGCTTCCTTAAAAACCTTGTGAAGACAAAATGTCAATGTCAACTTTTTGTATATAGCACATTTAAAACAACATAGGACTGTTGTGGCCAAAGTGCTTTACAAACCATAAACAACATAAATAGAAATAAAATGAATGAACATAAATAAAATAAACTAGCCAACCCGCTGTGTACCATACGCCACATAATCAGGCCGGTTTTTTAATGATTTTTAAGCACAGGGAGAAAATTAACATTTGAAAAATCGGTAATGTAATAAATCAGCTAGAAAAGCAACATTGTAACAATGTATGCAACGAAGCAACACACAATCGTCCGTGACTGAATTCCAGTGCCCGCTCACGTGCCCACCTCCAACTTGGCACTCGAGTCGTTGTCGTCTTTACACAGTCCAGATGCACCTGTGACTCACGTAGACGTCTCAGTGCTCTGTGCGGTTGTGGCTGCTTTTCTATATATAATCCACCAAGACCCCCGACCACGGTAGTAGCGAGGTGGGGCTTCGTTGTTCCCTTTGCATGGTTTTCCATGGTGGATACGGTCGGGTGTCAAAACCGAAAACAATAATGAAAAGTCAACGTGGCTCAGACGTGCATGTGGACTCCTAGCACAGATGAAAGGGACTAACTGGGTGGTCGGTGAGTTTTTGCGTCCGGGCACATGGGCAGGCAGCGGGAATGCCTAGAGAGCGAGGGTAGACGCCGGCCGGTAAAAAAGGAGTGTTAGTGGGCAGGGAAACGTCTTTCGTGTTCCTGCAGGAGCATCTAAGAAGACGCATGTTTGTCGCGGATACGAATTGCTGTATGTAGCGTGTAAAACAGTTTGCTATGGTGCACGCGGTCGTGCGTCGTAGCCGAAAACTCAGTTTTTAAAGACTGCTTACTTCATTGTGCTTTAACCTCAGTTGTAAAGGAATGTTTTAAGGATCCCATGGGATACCCCTCGCAAACCATTTCACACGCTGCATGTGGCGATTCACCTCCGCGAGAAACACGCCTCTATGAACAGTCAATGTGGCTGAATGAAAATTCAGAGTGGTGAATATAAATGACGCCGGTTTTACTGTGTCGTCGCATCTGAGTTGGTGGGCGTGGCTCTACGAGTTGTCATTGTATCCAATGGTCTTGGAGTTGGTGGGCGTGGCTCCTTCCTGTGTGCGCCATAGTTGTCTCACTTGGCGGCTTAGTGAATCCACGCCCCTTCCGGCGTGCTTTCCATGGTTGTCTTGCCTTAGTGAATTATATATATCTATACTAATAAAAGGCAAAGCCCTGACTGACTGACTGACCGACTGACTCATCACTAATTCTCCAGCGTCCCGTGTAGGTAGAAGGCTGAAATTTGGCAGGCTCATTCCTTACAGCTCACTTACAAAAGTTGGGCAGGTTTCATTTCGAAATTCTACGCCTAATGGTCATAACTGGAAGGTATTTTTCTCCATTAACTGTAATAGAGTTGGAGCTGGAAAGACGTGGGGGGCAGAGTTTCGTGTGACATCATCACGCCTCCCACGTAATCACGTGAACTGACTGTCAACGCAGTGCGTAGAAAACCAGGAAGAGCTCCAAAAAGCGCTGAAGAAAACATGCATTATATAATTGAGAAGGCAGCGAAACAATAAGAAGCGAGCGAGTGGCATACACTACCATATTCATGAGTGCTGCTACTTCGGAAACAAAGCACGATGTAAACCTACACTTTAAATTAAGTTCATAGACAGGCTGACGCTGGCGTTTGTCATCCCCACGGCTAATGCGGGATACAAGTTTAATGAGAGGATGCAGGATATAAGCGAGTTTTGATCACTTTGTAACTAAGTTAAAATTGTAGGTGAAGGGGTGTGCTTATGCAAATTCCGAGAGACTGTGTTTGTGGGGGATTGACAATTAAGGCGGGTGGGGGAGTCACGTCATCATCTGCCCTCCCATTCACCTCATTTCGCTCTGAGCAGAGCTCCGCGGCTAACGCAGTCTTACGACTTTGTGACGCTGCCACCAAATCCTCACAGACAAATCCACAAGTTGATACACACGCTGTCTCTAGAGTTTCTCCACACTGAATCCTCCAGGCACTACTTACAAAAGGTCACATTGACAATCGTGTTACGTGATTTTTAAAATGTTTCCTTTTCTTACCACCAGCACAGCTGAGAAGCTTCGATGCATGTGCTCCATAACGCGTTAAAAAATCATGCATTTAATCACACTTTGCATTCCAAACAAAGGGGAACTTCTCTCAATGCAGGATTACCTGGTTCACCGATTACTTTGATCAGCTCTTCCCGATTCATTGTATCCTCGCACCCCCTTGGTTTGAGAAGAAGTATGAAAAAATATGAGCTTAACACAGAAAATCAGATCACCAATTCAAGCTTTATGAATAATCGATTCGCCATCACTAATTGTTTTGGTAAAGCCATCCTCCGTGTAATCCTCCTTCCATTTTATTATTTTTCCGTCACTAGCCATCATTAAATGAACAGTAATAAAGTAAGAGCGAAGCGAGGGTGACTTATTCAGGCAGGCAGGCGACAGCTCAATAGCTCGAATTTGGATAGAAGTAGCTTCTATTTAGTCGCCAGAAATATCTTTGGTAGGAATGGAAGTTGAATTCAGTCTTTAAATTTCTATGGTGAAGAAAAAGTTACGCAATGATGACTACATTTAACTTACATTCCTACTAAACATATTTCTGTCGACTAAATAAAAATTCCTTCTATTTAAAATTTAAATAGAACTTGAACAGATACGATAGTTCATAATACCCACGCAGCACTAAGTGCACGTAAGATTAGGAGTCATCCATTTTAACAAGCAGCGTATTGCACTGATACGAAATAGCCTGCCCACTTAATTATTTAGGAATGGATAGATAAATTAAGATTTTGTACAAATAATGTTTTTATTTTTCTTCCTCGATGGATTCTGGCACCCCCAGCAACAGTTAATCGCACCCCAAAGTAGATATGTATATATATAGATAGATATAGATATGTATGTATGTGTGTGTCTATATCTGTGCCAGCAACATGCATGACAATGACAACACAATTACATTGACGATCATGTTACGTTATTATTAAAATGTTTCCTTTTCTTTTTCATTACTTCTTTAACACACTACTTCTCCACTGCGAGGCGCGGGTATTCTGCTAGTAATAATAAACAGAAGTAATGTTACATAATCACAATGAGGAAACCATCGGTATTACTGAAGGTCAGGGAATGCAAGTGAATAGAAATGAGTCTTTAATATCGTTTTGAGTTGTCGACGACTCCTTTATGTGACGAGGTAAAGAGTCCCACAGATGAGGAGCCGCAGTCCTGTCTGTCCCAGAAGATCTAAGCACTCTGGATGGCTGGTGTAAAGCACACAATTCAGATAAATAGACAGGAGTGAGCCTACGTAATGATTTAAAAACTAGCAACAAGATTTGAAACTCAATTTGAAAACGGACAGGCAGCAGCCAGTGTAAAGAAGCTAATATCGGAGAAACACAATCAGACTTTCTTGCCCCAACCAGAAAGCGAGCGGCAGCATTCTGGACCAACTGTAACCTGCGTATCAAGGACTTGCTAATCCCAGAATACAGTAAACCCTCGTTTATTGCAGTTAATCTGTTCCAGAATCTACCGCGATAAATGAATTTCTGCAAAGTAGGAGCATAGAAAACCTGTTTACGACCTTCTAAATACATTTAACATTATTAGAGCCCTCTAGACATGAAAGAACACCCTTTAGTCAAACATTTAAACTGAGCTCCATGACAAGACAGAGATGACAGTTCTTTCTCACAATTAAAAGAATCCCAAAATATCTTCCTCTTCAAAGGAGTGCGCGTCAGGAGCAGAGAATGTCAGAGAAAGTGAGAAGAGAAAAGCAAACAATCAAAAATCAATACGTGCGTTCGGGCTTTCAGGTATGCGAAGCACCGCGCGGGAAGCATTTCGTATATCATTGAGGAGTTTTATTGAATACGTAATACGTGCTCTGATTGGGTAGCTTCTCAGCCATCCGCTAATACCGTCCTTTGTATGAAATGAACTGGGCAAAAAAATTGAGGAAGCATGTACCATGAATTAAAAGACCCATTGTCCGCAGAAATCCGCGAACCAGCAAAAAAATCTGTGATATATATTTAGATATGCTTACATTTAAAATCCGCTAAAGTCGAAGCATGATATAGTGAGGGATCACTGTACAGCGAGTTGCAGTAATCAAGGCAAGAAAAGACAAAAGCAGGAGTAGCTTTCTCAAGTGAGGAAGGGAGTGAGAGTGCGTCTGTGCGTCTGTCCCAGAAGTGAGAGGTGGAGTCGGGGTGAGGGCTCCACCTCCAAGGACACATGAGCGATGCCAGCACGTTGGCAATACTTACAGACAGAGAGACGCTCAGAGGAGTTCCTTTCAATTTCCTGACGTCTCTACGTTTCCATTTTTTTTCCTGACGATTTCAAGACTTTCTAGGACCGATGGGCTTTTTACAACACGGCCTCACACGGTTAGTTGCTAACAAGGAGCAACTCAAAACCGAGAATGCAGCTGTTTAAGACTGAAATAACTAATCGGGGTTCAAAATCTTGACCCGCGAGGCAACTAAAATGAGGTGCTACTGGAGCATGAAGGGCTTCTTACTAAGCAACTGGATTGGAACAAAAAACGTACAAACACTGAGACCCTCCAAAATGACTTTGCCCACGCCTGTCTTGGAGGGTTCAACTCCTTCGGTCATTCCCAGCGCTCATCGCTGCACCTGCAAGGCACCCTAAAATTCAATCAAAGTAACAAACTCAACATTTCCTTTAATTGTGGTAAAGGTTTATGAAAGATCTGACGAAAACTGGAAACTGTCATTAGGTATGTGCTTCCTGTACATCTCTCTATATGTAAAATCCAATGTCTGTCTGTCTGTCCTTACGAGAGAACTACTTAACGGTTTGAGATCTGTTTTTTTTTTCTATAATTTGCTTGAACATTCCGGTTGATTTTGCGATTTCTCTCCTCACGCTAAGGATTATAGTCCGATTGCAGCACCAATTTATTTGCAAGAATCCAAGACGGAGACTGCGGGCCGAGAGTAGGGGGAGGTGGGGCGGGGGCTTCATTCACACACCAGCCTCCGTTCCAGTCGCACAACATCTCGCCACACCACGTGTTGGAGCGCACCTCGCGCCGCTTAGCTAGCCATACCTGTTTGTACAGCAGACATTATCACCTTCAGAGTGTTAAGGAGTAACGTTAGAGAGAGAGAGAGAAAGAACAGAGAGAGAGAGAAAGAATAGAGAGATAGAGAGAGAAAGGAGAGAAAGAACAGAGAGATAGAGAAAGAATGGAGAGGGAGCGTGGAGAGAGAGAAAGGAGAGAAAGAACAGAGACAAAGAACGGAGAGATAGAAATAGAGAAAGAACGGAGAGATAGAGAGAGACAGATAGAGATCAGAGCTCCTTGTGTTTTAGAGGGTAGCTGCTCCTTGGCAGACATCACGGCCACCTGCTCTTCGCTCACCCGTCTGACAGAGTGCCAACGTTTGATGTGGGAGCGTACCCACCTTCCGCTTGGCCAGAGATACATTGCCAACTTTTTACTATTTTGGCAAGATCACAGCTACATTCTCACTCCGATAGCCTCGATATCCAATATTTTTAGTTTTGCTATCGGATATGAAAACTATCGATATAAATTCTCCTCAATACAAATTATCACATTTTTTGTATTGATTTTTAAAACGTTTCACTACTATGCGTGCAGAGCAGCAGGGGGACAGTTAGCATAAAATAAAATGGGCAATTCGCGTGTTAACTTGTTGAAGTGTGCGAGTGAAGATTTTGAGGAGCCTGCTGTCCTCCCCACCACCAGATCAATGACGCTTTGTAACACGTCTGAGAAATTGACTCCTAATTTGCTTAGCCATGTTTGTTCTTCACAACCGAACTGTTTTATGAACTATTTTTTTCTACTAGAATAGCACAGGTTGGCGGCAGCTCACCGTGGTGCTCATCCCAAATTGACAACCAAAAAATAAGGACTGCAAGTGGAAACCCCCCTCCACATGGTGTGAGGCCATAAACTGAAGCCTGCACTCTGGATCCTGGAGAAAACAGTTTTAATGGAAGACCCCACCGCCAAAATGATATTTGTTTCTGTGCTACTTACTCCACATAGTTTGTAGTGATGATCTCAAGTTTTCATGCATACCACAGATGCTAAACACTGACCGCTGCAGTACAAGAAGAAACAAACAATCTGAGAAACATTTAAGGGGGGCCATTTAACTTACCCAGACTTTCCGGCCCTTCTTTCAGTTTCCCCTCTTTGTCCAGTGGCACAGGATGATTTGTGTTGGCATTACAAATTGTGTTACTGCTTCATGGTTTTCTCATTGTGCTATTTTTGCATTTCATCCTGATTTATTGGGTCTGTTTTAAAAAACATTGTAAGTCTTGTATGTCTCTTTATGTGGATATTACTGTAGTTGTTACATGTCCTGTTCTTCTTTCTGAATAACTGTACAACACTCTGAGCATGACCGAGGCACTAAATAAGTAAAATGCATTATTATTATTATATTTGTCTTTTTTCCCCAATCACTCTTCATGATGATCTCATCTGATGCAAAGAATCTTGGTGTCACTTTTGATTCCTCCCTTTCTTACTTCCATTACATAAGCCACATTAAGACACTTTCCCACTGTCACCTCCGTCTTCTCCTTTTCCAATGCTGAGACACTCGTCCCTGCTTTTGTCACATCCATTACTGTAACTCTCTGCTGGCAGGTGTCCCTTCTAATCCTCCATCACAGCTCAAGTTAATTTAATAAAAACTCTGCTTTGAGTGACTTGGACCAGCAACAGCGAGCACATCACAGCCGTCCTGCTTTGCCTCCACTGGCTCCCCATCTCTTACAGAATTGAATGATTAACTTCTATTATTAACCTACAAAGCTTTAAATGGCTGCACAGTGGACCACATCAGTGACCTTCTCCATCACATGCCAGCTAAGGTCTTCTGATTCCTGCCATCTTGTTGTGCCCCCCACTAACCTGCACTCTATGGGTGACGACAGCAGGGCCTCTGAAGGCAAAACTCTGGAATGACCTCCTGAAATCAAACAGATCAGCCGACTCCATTTATTCTCTTAAAAAAACAACTGCAAACTCATCTGCTCAGAAGGGCGGCAAACTTCACCTGACATTGTGTCTCCTCTTTCAGTTCAGATGCTAAGGAAATGTGTATGGGTGTGTGTTTTATCACAAATTATGTGTTTTAGGCTTTTAGTACTGAATTTAGTATTATACTTTGTTTAGTTTCCTTAATCTATCTGTTTAATTGTTCTATTCAGGAAACCTCTGTATCCAATGTTACATATACCTGCTGTTTCTTTATGATGTGAAGAGCCTTTCCTTGCATAAATAAAACGTATAACAATTATCATTATTAGTAGTACCCGAGATGCCACGATTATAAGATACCCTGCGTGGCAGCAACAAAAAGCAATAAATAAAATAAGAAAAAGTAATGATCTGGAAACACAGCAGGGAACACGATCACAAATACTTAACACACCCATAAAAGTAAAAGATTTACTTGAAATCAGAAAAACCACAGTACTTTACCAGACTGGCACTAAACTGTGCAACTGCGGTAAAACAAAAAGGGAGCGGCATTACGAACACTAAGCAGGTGTGTGCCCAGCGGGCACTCGCTGCAAGACCATAATACGTAGAAGACGACGGGGCTATGAGGTTTGATCGCTACATGGGCTGGCGAAGTCTTATTCTGTTTATAATCACAAGTAAGAATCCATATTAGCACACATACATACCAAACCATGACTGGGCACGAGGACAAAAAGGGGGGCGCATGCCACTTCTGTAAGAATGCACCACTTTGCCACAAGAAGACGGGGTCTTGATACGATAGGAAGTTGACAAGATAGAAATCCCCGCCGCCTTGATTTCGCTGCACAACAAGACGTAATGCCCCGCCGCAGCCCGCACTCACTGAGACACGCTGTCCTTTACACGGTGACACACACAGACAACCTTTAAAAGTATACAACGTGCAATGACGCCGTAAACCAACACTGAGAGTTACCAACACGACTGCCATTCAAGTACTTGAGTCCGAGACAAGTAAACAGCGCGAGAGCAAAAAGTACTCGCGTGGAACAACAAAGCCGAAGGAGCCCTGAAGCGAGGCGCTTTAGTACGCAATGCACACCGCCCGCCCCGAACCGAACCCCGCAGGGGCCTCACATATTCACCCACCCGGCGCTGCCGTATGGCCCACAGCAGTTTCGCCATACCTGTGCACAGTTGACGAAGTTGCCATCTACTGCGTAGACGCCACTTGCTTTCCAGGAAGTGCAATGTCCTCCTCGCTCCGCCTCTCCACATCCCCGCACCGGCGGAGAACTGCGAAAGGAGAGCAGGTGACCGCCTCGCGCTTGTGTCACGCCCCCATGGTGTGACGTCACGCTCACGCGAGAGGTGTGAGTAGGGCGCAAACAGTGAGCATGCAACGCAGCAGCGGAGGCGCGGAGTTATTATAATAAAAGGGTGTGAAAAATATAAGGCAGCGGTTGATTACATTGTGTATAGAAGGATTTTAATATTGCAGCTTTAGTGCTGTATATATATATATATATATATATATATATATATATATATATATATATATATATATATATATATATATATTAGGTAAATTACTGTGATGTTTAAATAGCCCTAATAACAAACAGTGTGAATGAACTAAGCCGCGCTAATTCCGTGTACAGTATTGACAGAAAATATAACGATTTACTTCATGAGGTACAAGTACAAAATAAACAGCAATAGTTGCGTCTGATATTTGAAATATTCAAATGTGTGCTTCAATTTAAACATTTAAAGTCTAAATATTCTCGATTAAAATAGAAAGCTGTCGTTTGTCACCCTCTGATAGTGGTCCACAGAGGGCTAGTAAATGAATCAAAAATCAAAACTAACTTCATATTCGTAAGGGGGCGCTGACGCTAACGGTCTCTCTTATTCCCTCCGCAGCACAAAGAAGACGCCCAGCGAGGACAGCTGACTCCTCCCCTTCTGGTCCCTGAGCGATATGTGATGGAAAGATAAAGAAGGATGAGGAGAAGGAGAAGGAGAAGGAAAAGGGCGAGGACAGCTCCGACATTTGGAGACCAATAACATTATTATACCAGGATTACAAAATGTATCACACAATTTGCCGTCATCTGCTTTACATGGTTTCTAATAATAATGACCTCGCTCAGCAGCTTTCCTCATAACAATCACCTGCCATCATAAACTTTCTCATAACAATTTACCCTTTATTATCCGTTTCTTCATTAAAATCCCTTTGGCTCAAAGGACGTATTCGTCACCTAATCACTCCTCCCTTACCCTGAGCTGTTATAAGATTCAGGGCCTTTGATTAATTAGTTCTCACCAATACTTTGGACTCGGTGGAGCCCACCTGTGAAAAACAGGCCGACTTCATTAATAATTCAATTAATGTTTACTTGTTGCACTGGCATCTCTTAAGGCTGACGTAATAGGCAGCTGTGCCAGTTAGGTGGCATGGACAGCTTCACTGATATGGGCTGAGCTGCAGACAGCCTGGCGTGGTGTCTCTTGACTACTTGAAATAAAAGGTCAGGCCCTTAATAATTAATTCTTACATAGTTTAACACTGGTTTAGTAAACTCTTCTGCAATTTTATTATCTCTATATATAAAAGTCAAACACCACTGACTCCCTCGTCACGAAACCTCTCGAGCCTTGAGGACTTGGGACTTGAAATTTGGATTGTAGGTTACCCTTGGCCCATAGGTGCTCGCTAAGAAACGGTTTTAAAACTTTTGTGGTCAAAGCGTGAAATTTCTTATAATTTCTATTTTTAGACCCATTTACTCCATTTCTTTCTAAAATAAATTTCTTAAAAATAAATTAAAAATACCTTCATTTTTCTGAAGGGAACAAGTTTTGTTTTGATATTTTCAAGTTTCCACAAAGCATTTATAACTTGCCATTTATTTTATTTTTTTTTAATTATTTAGTTAGGTTATTCCAAGGTAGGGTGGCACAGTGGCGCAGTGGTAGCGCTGCTGCCTCGCAGTTAGGAGACCCAGGTTCACTTCCCTGGTCCTCCCTGCGTGGAGTTTCCTCCAGGTGCTCCGGTTTCCTCCCAAAGACATGCAGGTTAGGTGCATTGGCGATTCTAAATTGGCCTTGGTGTTTGTGTGTGTCCTGTGGTGGGTTGGCACCCTGCCCGGGATTGGTTCCTGCCTTGTGCCCAGTGTTGGCTGGGATTGGCTCCAGCAGACCCCTGTGTTCAGATTCAGAGGGTTGGAAAATGGATGGATATTCCATCCATCCATCCATTTTCTAACCCGCTGAATCCGAATGGATATTCCAAGGTATATTAAATCAATTTTTTTTGAGGATTTTGATTTTCATACTTTTTTATTTAGTTCTTTTCCATACTTTCTTCACAAATTCTATTAAATTTATACCTCGTTAAATAAACCCGTAAAACTATGACCGAGGATGTAAGGATTTGTTTTGACGAAGTAATGGTCCCTCACCGCGTGGTGCGCATGAGCAGTGACTGCGCGTGCCCGTTCTCCTCGCTGGCCTACCTTGTGCGCGGCACCGCCTCACTGGCCGCTCAGAAGCGCGTTGACATTGTTAGATTGCGTAGGATTCGTAATTTTTTGTGATCTTAAAAACCCCTCGAAAATATATTTTTTAAATAATTAATATTGTAAAATTTACCTTCATCTGTTTTTATTAACAATAAATGTAACACTTAAAACGTACGCGGTCTCGTTACTAAATACTACCAGGGGTGGTGATGGGATCGCCGGGGCTTTAGTCCAAATACAGTACTTGAAACAGCTTATATTTGAGTCAACCATTTCAAGAAATAATTAGTAACCTATTTTGCTTCTTTTATGCGCTAAATCTTGCCTTATGACCTTTACAAGACGTATAATATGGAGGAATATTTCGGACAAAATGAAATAAATAAATAAATGCGTAAATAAATAAAAGTACTGTCAAATGTGAGCATAAATAAATAAATATGTCATGAAATGAGAGCATAAATAAATAAATGTGTCACGAAATATGTTTTTCGTTGCTTATTTATTTATTTCATTTTGTCCGTAACATTCCTGCAAACCGTCATGAAATACGACTTGAAATAAAACTGTCACTTTCACTCGTCAAAGTTGAGAGGGCGGGCTCTAACACGCCCTCTAGTTACTGATTGGTGAATCGATAGCACAAGAATTAATTAGAAAAATGCTTACTACTGCCGATGAAATGGATTCTGCCGAAGATATTACGTATTTCAGAGAGAGAATTGAAGATTTATCGGAAGAAATGACAATGTTGTGCTATCGATTCACCAATCAGTAACTAGAGGGCGTGTTAGAGCCCACCCTCTCAACTTTGACGAGTGAAAGTGACAGTTTTATTTCAAGTCGTATGTTTGCAGGAATGTTACGGACAAAATGAAATAAATAAATAAGCAACGAAAAACATATTTCGTGACACATTTATTTATTTATGCTCACATTTCACAGTACTTTTATTTATTTACGCATTTATTTATTTCATTTTGTCCGAAATATTCCTCCATAGTATACTGTCACTCTGTATATTTTAGAACACATTTTTCCGGTTGCTATCGTGTTCAGCTAGTCCCCTTATATAATACGCTACCGTGGCTGTTCGTTTGGCAGTCCAGGATTTTAAATCACCAGTCACTCGCAAACCACTTGAATTATTGACCTGAAATATGGCACACATATACTACGTGCCCTCTACTTATCCGCTTTCGGGGTGGTGATTGACCTCCAAGGTTATTCCTCTTTTTATTTTATTTTATTGTAGAATTAACTTTCGGCAGCAGCCAGCAGGGCGCCGTGTGGCGCATGCGTACGGGCGCCGTTCTCATTTCCCACCACTTCCTCTGCCTCTTCATATCTTAAATCATTCTGAAGGCAGAATGAAGACTTAAGTGAAAATGTAAAGAAAACGTACTAAGTAATTGCAACACAAACACTGCCTTAATCAGTTTTAATATGAAAAGATGCCGACGGAAGAAGAGAAGAAGCTGGCCGCTTAGGGTGCAGAACATAAGAGTTGCTCAGGAAGCAGCAGGCGCATGAACCTCTGAGCAAACGAATGATAAACAGAGACAGAGAAAGAAAGAAAGAGGAGGAAAACTACAAGTCAAGTGTGTGGAGTGCGCCGTTACTGGTCTTACATAAAGCAGACTGTAACAATCCTGCGCTCGTGTGTGTCTGTTAACATCCAGTTGACGCTTGGTAACCACAGGGGGGCGCCAGACAGAGCGATACACTCCACAATATGAGAATCTAAAGACAATAAACGAAGAGGTTTTATTCCACAAACGACCTTCCCATGAACTCCTCTCCAACAATTAGCCACAATCTTATATATAAAGCGGACTGTCACAGTCTAGCGGTCTTGTGTGTCTGTTATCATCCAGTTGACGCTCGGAACGTTTCTGCTGTGCTCCGTAAAAGCAACTGACAGTTTTATTATAGAAAATCCATTGTATTATTAGTTTGTTTTTGTTAACTCCACTTTCATTTTGGATTATTCTCATCGTAACAATATTGTAGGAGGAGGAGGAGGAGGAGGTTAGGAGCGGGCGCTGATTCAGCGCATTGTCGCACCTGACAAACCACCTGAGGATCCCAGATTAGGACCCGGGCACAGCCCTGCGACAGATGACACCTCAGCGCCACGCTAGTTCAGTTCAGTGCGAGCTTTGTTTATGGTGGCTGGAGGGCTCAGTAGCAATGAAGTAAATCATCCATCCATCCATCCATCATCCAACCCGCCTAACACAGGGTGACAGGGGTCTGCTGGAGCACAGGGCACAAGGCAGGAAACAAACCCCGGGCAGGGCGCCAGCCCACAGCAGGGCACACACACCAAGCACAATTTAGGATCGCCATTACACCTAACGTGCATGACTTTGGGCTGTGGGAGGAAACCCACGCCGACACTGGGAGAACATGCAGACTCCACGCAGCGCTACCCACTGCGCCACCGTGCCGCCCAGGATTAAATCAATTTAATTATTTTCATTTCCGTCGTCAAAAAGTCAAACAACAAAAATGAATCTGTGAGAAAACTTTAACAAAAGGCTTCGCTTTTCCTGTTGTTTGTACACCACTGCGAAGGTATTCCACGATTATATTTTAATGAATATCTATTATATTATATATAAGACAAGTAAGCAGTTTCATTTTGTATCTAACGTAAACATCCTCTATTTATTTTGTAATTCAGCGGCTCTCTTTGCGATTTTTGTTAATTCGTTAATTAATGAAACGTCATTTGTTTCACAACATCGTAGCTAACATGTTGGTGTAAAATAGTAATAGGACTTTATTTAATACGTTCATAATCAAAAATCAAATTTAAGTTATTAAAATTGAAGGTATAGACTAAATATATCTATGATGTTTGACTTAAAATATTTATTTAACCTTTAATTGATTGTAAAAGAATTTCAATTACATATGTATGGATTTGAGCGCTTATTGACATAAATGTATGCTGACATCGATTAAGTCAGTTAATACGTTGATAATCCGAACACTAATTAGGTCAAATATTGAAGTTTTTATTGAAATACGCCTCCTGTAAAACCAATTTCAATTGGAAGAGAAGCCAGACGTGCCTCCCAAAGATCAAGTGTTGCAGTTGCAAAGCCGGACTGGCGTGGACAACTTCATGTGGCACGTTCAAGGGTGGCATTGAAGTGGCGAGGAAGTCGGGAGTGGCAGAGAAGTACATAAGAGTGGCACAGGATATGAACGAGGGGAGTGTGACTGTGGTGAGGTCTGAGGTGGGAGTGACGAAGGGGGGATTACATCAGGGATCGGCTCTGAGCCCCTTCTTATCTCCAATGGTGACGGACAGGCGAGATGAGACAGGAGTCCCCGTGGACTGCGATGTCTGCTGATGACATTGTGATCTGCAGGTGGAGGAGACCCCGGAGAGGAATGAAGGTCAGTAGGACCACCAAGACAGAATACATGCGTGTGAATGAGAGGATGAGGGGAGTGGAGTTGGTGAAGGTGGAGGAGTTGAAATACTTGGGATCAACAGCACAGAGTAATGGGGATTGAGGAAGAGAAGTGGAGAAGAGTGACAGGAGTGATTGGTGACAGACAGGTATCAGTGAGAGTGACAGGGAAGATCAACAGGACGGTAGTGACACCAGCTGTGTCATATGGGCTGGAGACGGTGGCACAGGAGACAGAGCTGGAGACGGCAGAGTTAAAGATGGTAAGATTGGCATTGGGGGTGACGAGGATGGACAGGATTAGAAATGAGGACATTAGAGGGTCAGCTCAGGTGGGATGGTTGGGAGACAAAGTCAGAGAGGTGAGATGGTGTTGGTGTGGACATGTGCAGAGGAGAGAGAGAAGGATGCTAAGGATAGAGCTGCCAGGCAAGAGGAGAAGAGGAAGGCCTAAGAGGAGGTTTATGGATGTGGTGAGAGAGGACATGCAGGTGATGGGGGTGACAGAACAAGATGACGAGGACAGGAAGAGATGGAAGAAGATGATCTGCTGTGGTGACCCCTAACAGGAGCAGCAGGAAGGAGAAGTTCTCCAAGCCCCTCAGTTCTCCCTTTGTCCTTGTGGCCCGGTGCTCCATCATGTTGGTCACCAAACTGTTCTTGGATGCTTGGCAGAAGTTGCTCTCAGAGGATGTTTTGCTCCCATTTATATTGATTTGCATATTCAAAGAGGCCTAATTCTGGGAGGAGTCAGGGTGGGGCGGCGGGCGCGTGTACGAGTGTCACATTTCACGCCGACCGCGATTTACTGAGCAGAGCAACATGGACGTATGGATCTGGATTTTTTTTTTTTTTTGTGCATGTGCACATTTCCACGTTTTAGTGCGAGTTCTGCGTTATGCAGGAGGCCTCACGTGTTTCTAATCTCGCCCTGGTGGGTTTGTGTGGTTGGCTCAGCCTAATGGTGGTCTGTTTTCAACGCATCCTTCTTATCTGATCTGACTGAACTCTTAGCCCACTTAAGGTCTTCTTCCCAGAGCGTCCTTTTTCTCGGTGATTTCAACATCAAACTGAGACATGACTTCCTATCCTTACTGGACTGTGTTGACTCTGGTGGTCACATACTGGACCTGATCTGCTCATCTGTCACCAGCACTGATTTGGGACTCTCTGACCATAAAGCTGTACTTTCACTTCTCATCATCTCTCCCTCCTCTTACCTGTAAACAGAAACCTTAAACACATCTGTCCCTCGGTCCTTCCTGATCGTTCTCTGTCTTCACCTACTCCATCACCACTAGATAGTCTTGGTGTCCACTGTAACTCAGCCCTCGATAAAAGAACATCAGGAGGTTTCCTGTAAGCGTTCATCTCCTCGGTGTAACTCAGAGCTGGGATCTATGAGAGCAGCTGGCCGACGTCTTGAGAGGATGTCACGTAAGTCTGGCCTCACCTGCACATCCAGGCTTTCTCGGACCACCAAAGAGCCTACAGAGAAGCACAAACTGCTGCCAACAACACCCACTATGGCAGAATAATAGAAAGTGGCCATGACAACCCAAGGGCTTTGTTTTCTGTAGTTAATAATCCACTCGAACCCGCATCTCGCCCAACTACCTCCTCTACTGAAGTCTGAGGATTTCCTCCACTTTTTCTGTAACAAAATTAAAGATCTAAATAATTCAACTTGGTCCTCCCTGCGTGGAGTTGGCATGTTCTCCCCGTGTCCGTATGGGTTTCCTCTCACAATCCAAAGACATGCCAGTGAGGTACATTGGCGATCCTAAATTGTCCTTAGTGTGCGTGTGCCCTGTGGTGGGCTGGCGCCCTGCCCGGGGTTTGTTTCCTGCCTTGTGCCCCGTGTTGGCTGGGATTGGCTCCACCAGACCCCCGTGACTCCGTGTTAGGATATAGCGGGTTGGATAATGGAGGGATAATTCAACTAACATAAAGACATCATCTGTTTGTTTCTATCTCTCCCAGTTCTCCCACTCCATCCAGCTCCTCCTCTACGTTCTCACCAGTCACATGTGCTCTGTAAGATGAGGCCGACTACTTGTCTACTGGACCCCATCCCCAGCCCACCACTTCAATCCTGCCTTCATGCCATAATCCCGACTGTCCCGACAATAATAAACTCATCCCTCGACCCTCACCGGCTCTGTGCCGCTCACTTTGAACATCACTTCTCTAACCCCAATGGTCTTCAGGCTGACGATCTTAACAATTTTCAGTCCATTTCCACTTACCTTTCCTGTCAAAAGTTCTTGAGCGTGTTGTAGCCTCGCAGCTCACCAACTCCTTAACGTCTAATCATTTGATGGCACCCTTTCAGTCGGGTGTGAGGGCGCAGCACGTCTGTGAACTGCTCTGCTACGGGTGACCGATGATCTCCTTCTGGCAGCAGACCAGCATATCAGTTCTGTTAGCCCTCAGCACAGCACTCGACACTCGGGTCAGACATGACAGTCTACTGTCCAGAATGGACAACATGCTGGGTATCACTGGCACTGCCCTCCAGTGGCTCAAGTCCTACCTGACTGACTGGCAACAGCAGGTCCAGCTCAGCGCCAACCTCACAAGGAGCTCCTCAGGGCTCTGTCCTCGGCCCTCTGCTCTTCTCCTCGGCCATTTTATTCGTAGCTATGGACCGGGTTATCATTTTTATGCAGACGACACTCAACTCTACTTCAGTGTTAAAAGTGAAACTTCATCAGAGCTCTCTCAGCTCACAGCCTGCCTCGGTGGATGGAGCAGAACTCGTTAAAATGAAACTGCAACAAAACTGAACTCCTGCAAACTGGGACTAAAGTGCGACTTAAGGAAGGTAAGACGGTAGATACTTTAGTAATCCAAAGGGGAAATTCACACACTCCAGCAGCAGCATACTGATAAAGAACAATATTAAATATCAGAGTGGTAACAATGCAGGTATAACAGACAATAACTTTATGTAATGTTAACGTTTACCCCCCCGAGTCGCAAAGTGTGGGGTCTCCTCAGTCTGTCAGTGGAGCAGGATGGTGACAGCAGTCTGTCTCTGAAGCTGCTCCTCTGTCTGGAGATGATCCTGTTCAGTGGATTCTCCATGATTGACAGGAGTCTGCTCAGCGCCCGTCGCTCTGCCACGGATGTCAAACTGTCCAGCTCCGTGCCTACAATAGAGCCTGCCTTCCTCACCAGTTTGTCCCTCTTCCTTTATGCTGCCTCCCCAGCACACCACCCCGTAGAAAAAGGCGCTCGCCACAACCGTCTGATCTTATTGCAGATGTTGAAGGATGCCAGTCTTCTAAGTCAGTATAGTCGGCTCTGTCCTCTCAGATCATCAGTATTGGCAGTCCAGTCCAGTTTATCATCCAGCTGCACTCCCAGGTATTTATAGGTCTGTACCCTCTGCACAGTCACCTCTGATGATCACGGGGTCCATGAGGGGCCTGGGCCTCCTAAAATCCACCACCAGCTCCTTGGTCTTGCTGGTGTTCAGGTGTAAGTGGTTTGAGTCGCACCATTTAACAAAGTCCTTGATTAGGTTCCTATACTCCTCTTCCTGCCCACTCCTGATGCAGCAAACCATAGCAGTGTCGTCAGCGGACTTTTGCACGTGGCAGGACTCTGAGTTGTATTGTTAGTCTGATGTATGTTGGCTGAACAGGACCAGAGAAAGTCCAGTCCACTGTGGCGCTCCTGTGCTGCTGACCACAATGTCAGACCTGCAGGGCCCGAGATGCACATACTGAGGTCTGTCTGTAAGATAGTCCACGATCCACCGATGGCACCAGGTGTGAATCTACTGCCATCTCTGTCAGCTTGTCCCTAAGGAGCTGAGGTTGGATGGTGTTGAGAAGTCCAGAAACATCTTACTGCCCCACTGCCTCTGTCCAAGTGGAGAGGGATCGGTGGAGCATGTAGATGATGGCATCCTCCGCTGCCACCTTCTCCTGGTATGCGAACTGCAGAGGGTCGAGGGCGTGGAGGACCTGTGGCCTCAGACTAAGACTTGTTGGTAGAATTATTTAGAGGCAGGACTGGAGCAATGGCTTGTTAGGAGTCAGATGAGGAAGAAGAGTAATGGCTGAAATGGTCCGAACTGTAATCAATGTAGACCCGTCCTGCCATCGCCGTACAGTAACGCTCAGTCCTGCCGCCTGTCCAGAGCCTCCAAGTGTCTTCATTGTGTCTACCGTGCGGGCCAAAGATCTGAATGGAACCCGAGGCCGTGCGGGTGAACGAATGAGTGAAGGGCTTTGAGACGCACGACAAGTCACTGGCAGTTGGGCAGCATGAAAAAGAAAGAAGAAGCATGAGCTGGCACTTCTGGGCACACGTCACACTGGATTCAAGTCCAGTGGGTTAAGCTTTGCCCACGTGGCAGTACAGAGTTTGTTAATCAACTGGCTTGTCACTTTGGGGCTCTGAATCTTCTTAAATTACTTGGCACTGCCACTTGCCCAAGATAAGCATGTTGGGTTGACTGGGAGTTCCAAACTGGCCCTGTGTAGGTGTGTGTGTGTTTTCTGCCTTCCTTGCCAGTTGGTTCCCACTACGTACCCAGTGCTAACAGGACAGGCTCTTGGAGCCTACACTGAGAATGTTAAGCAGACCCGTTTGAAACGTCCAGATCCAAGCGTGAACTTATAGATGAACTTCTAGCATGAAAAATAAACTCTTTTAGGGCGAATTGGTTTTTTTTTTGTTTCTTATCTCCCAGGGCTGAATATTTTTTCAGAAACTAACATTTTTTAAAAAAGAACACAAAGCAATTGTTTAACATATCAACTCAACAAAACAGATTTACTTTTGACAAATGTTCCTGTCTTGCATGTTGTATGAGCCTGCATACTCGATGACTTCACGTACATTTTACACAGCACAGTCCTGCCAAGTCTGATGTCGCTCAGAGCAGCCAATCTCAGTCACTGCCACATTGCACTTCTTACAATACGTGTTGCTTTGGTGCCCACTTTTCAATTGTCTGTTGCTGCTCTTTCTCACATGTATTGTTAGTGTGTTCTGTAGAGAGACAAGTCACCCTTTTGCCATCGTGCCATTCCACTGCCACCAAGTTTTCTGCCCGCATGAAAGCCGTATTGTCACCTCTTTTCTGAAACTTTCTGAACTTTATGCATGGCATTATAGCCTGGCTCACCCCATGGGATTTGCTTCTGTTTATTACAGAAGTGAACCAAACTTTGCAGCAGCGCAGCACGTACCTCTCACCACGCTGCTTAACCTGTGCAAAGCCACCAGGGGGCAAAGCACGTTTGGAGCAATGCTCCCTGATGTTAGATCACCAGTTCTGTCCCATCTCTATTTGTAATACCACAGCACGCTTCATCTCGTCTCTTGTTGTGGGTTTACACTTTGAAAAACGAGAATGCGATGCAAAGGCAGCCCGCGATTCAAAAAATGTCTCTGCCTACCTGTTGATCTCGTCTGACGGTAGCAGGAACAATTTGAAAACTCATCAGATCTCAATGGGAAAAAAATCCTGCTGGCCATCTCTGCTGCAATGGACTGATATGGCGATGTGTGAGGAACAGAAGGATGGCAGCACATCATCTGATGGAAATGAAATGACCAAGCGACAGAGAGAGGGCTGAATTCCAACATAAAGTGAAGAAACGGTGGGGCAGGCAGGCAGGCAGGCAGACCGGTGAGTCCATTTAGCAGAAACTCCAAATCGTATTCTGCAGTTTGTAGCCCGATGTACTCCTCCCAGATCTGGACCAGGGCATCACTGAGCTGCTGGACAGGCTGAGGTGTCAGATGGACCGAAACATAATTTCCCACCCAGAGGTGCCAGGTGAGTGAGCATGTGGGGGTGGTAGAGGGGGCAGTCAATGGGATCAAGTCCTTCACCCTCTCACCACATGAGGCCGGGCACCAGGAGGAACCAGCACAGGGTCTAACAATGGGTCCAAAGATTTCATCCTGATGCCTAATGGCAGTCCTGTGGTGCCCACCGTTGTCTCGCCTGTAGAGGTCTGTGTGTCCCTCCATGGATGTGCCTCCCCAGACTGACCATCACTGACCCCCCACCAGACCGGTCATGCTGAACAATGTCACAGGCACCCTAACGTTCTCCACGGCTTCTCCAGACCCTTCACGTCTGTCACATGTGCTCAGGGTGAACCTGCTCTCATCTGTGAAAAGCGTCAGGGCTTTTCAATGGCAAATGCCAGTCGAGCTCCACGGTGCCCACTAGAGGACATCGGGCCCTCAGGCCCCCCTCATGAAGTCTGTTTTTCTGATTATTTGAGATGTCAGAGACATTCACACCAGTGGCCGGCCTGCCTGCTGGAGGTCATTTCGTAGGCTCTGCCAGTGCTCATCCTGGTTCCTCGTTACCCAAAGGAGCAGATACCGGTGGGTCCTGCTGACGGGTTGAGGACCTTCTATGAGGGTCCTGTCCAGCTCTCCTAGAGGAACTGCCTGCCTGTCTCCTGGAAATCTCCTCCATGCCCTTGAGACACAGCAGACCTTCTGGCAATGCCACGTGGTATTGATGTGCCATCCTGGAGAAGTTGGACTACCTGTGCCAGCTCTGTAGGATCCTGGTATGGCCCCACGCCACCAGTAGTGACACTGACCGTAGACAAATGCAAAACGAGTGACAAAACAGATGAGGAGGGAAAAATGCCCGTGGCCTCCCACCAGCTGTTAAACCGTTCATTCCTGTTTTGGGGGGTCGTCTCAGTGTTGCCCTTCTAGTGCCCCAGAGCGGCTGAAACTGATGAACGAGCCCCCCTGCTACTTCACTGACCACATCAACAGCCCCCAAGTGTCACTGACTTGATGCTGTACTCTCGTTAAAGGGTGCCTTTCATTTTCTGAGCAGTTTATTTTATGTAAACGCTGCTCTGGTCCTCACGTGTTGTTAGCGTCTTCCCGATGCAGGGCCTCGTATGGCTTTCAGATTACATGCACATTTGTATTCAGCTGCCCATGGGAGCCTGGGTGGGCTCTGGTCTTGAGCCCAATGCTGTGTCTGTGTTCCCAGTGAATGTCAATGGAGTTTATTTATTTGTATGGCGCTCTCAATAAAAAATATGAAAAAGAAAGAGCGTTGGCAGAGCAGGTCGAGGATGAGCACTGCGCCCGCTGTACTGTACCTACCATACACCTCATCGTCTGCCACCCGCCTGATTGACCTCACTGTTCGACTCGGCAATACGAGCTCAGCTCTGTAAAAACAAACACAAAAACTCAACAGAAAACTCAAATAATCACTTTTTATTAAATCATTTAAGTAACAACCATTCTTCTCTCACATGTGTTGTATCTATAAAGTGCTTTTCCTATATGACATACAAAGAAAATGCTTCGTATTTAATGCAATATGTTGATTATTCCATGCAAAAGAAGACATTTCTAAACAGATATTGCTAAAACAAGCACTCTGCATCTTTATATGAAACAAAGTTGAAATCTGTGCTCACTGACAAAAAAAGGCATCCCAAAATTTAACGTCTTCGGCCTCCCTATCAGGAGAGAATACATTGCCATTAAAAAATGACAGACCTGAAACAGCAAACACACACACACACACACACACACACACACACACATTGACGTAACCAAGAGGAAGTGAAGTTGACCACCTTTTGACATTTTGGATGAATTGGTACTTTTCCTAACCAAATGGTTTTGGGTCCCCGTCCTCGTTTACAGGATGCCACCCTGTTTACGGTCATCAACACCCACCAAGGCTGATAAAGGCTCGTCTTCCTATCTGGTAGAACGGTGACGATTTCCCCAGTGTTGGTAAGGCTGGGTTGTCCCTGGACAGTCGATTGGTGAACCATATCGTCTCTGAGTAAGCAGAAAGTAAAACGTTTCTGAACACGAAGAGTTTGGGGTGCCTTTAGAAACATAAGGGCCACAACTCAACCACAAAATACAGGAAGGAAGGAAAAGGGAAAACAAAGAGCCAGCATCAAAACACACGCAGGCCCAGAGAAAACGAAATAAAAACTGGAAATATGGAACACAGCTGCACCTTCACCCAAAAGCACAAAGAGGCACCGAAGTGGGATCAACGGGACAGCCTCACCACAAGCTCTCCTCCGGCGTGTAACGTAAACCCGCAGTCATCATTTGAAAGCACGTCTGCTGTCTAAAAAATAAAAAGCACGGTTTGAGTTTCTTGTGTTCGCCAACTACAAGAAGAAATCTGCTCGAGGGCCCCAAAGAGGATGACAGGCCCTGTACTGAGACGCGAGAGGTGATGGGACGACTCTGTCTAAAATTTGACTTGAACAACAAAAAAAAAAAAGGGAAGAGACAAACGGGGCCCGAACATCACAGGCTGCACTGCAAGCTTTGGTTACCACCATATTATGACTGAAGTGAGGCGAGGAAAAGAAACGAAAAAGAGAAATCAGGAGTCAAGAGTGCTGTGCTCAAAGCCACGTTCACTTTCAAGGACTGCGCATTTAGGGTCTTCATGCCCCCGTGTGTTTTAACAGTCCGGACGCTGAGGTCTAACGAGACATTTAATATGCTCATATCCTTCCATAATGGATGTTAACCTTCAAAAGTTAAAAAAACCAAATCAAGTGATTCTCTACTTCTGTGTCTTACTGAGTACCGGGGTAACGTGAGAAATCAATCACACACACACACACACACACGATTCCAGTTCAAGGGCAATGAATACAAGAAAAAAGACCCACAGGTGCAGCCATCTAATGAAACAGCATTCATTTAGTGAAGTACTCAAAGGCAGCACATGGACGGTCAGGGGAGCAAACCACAGGAGGTCAAATGATGGGCAGAAAGCAGAAGAGTGCTGGGAAGGAACGTGAAGCCCAAAACCTAACATGACACAAAAACAGGCTTCCTGACGTGAAAGAAAGACCCGACATCCAGCCCTGTCTCCCAACACAAACGCTCGCACAGACGTCAGTGAATAAGGCTTCTGAATGCTGCACGCCTGGCGCTCCGCCGCTTTTAGCTCTCCAATGAGAAAGTCGGAATGTGTCGAAAACTCCAGTGATCCACCCAGCAAAATGCCAACTGGCAAATTTAACATTTTGGATCCCAATGTGCAATAATCAATTATACTTGAATAACACCCATTATATATTCAAACTGAATTTGTCAAGTAATGTACCCAACAAAAGACGGAGTACCAGGATGAATTTAACGTGCATAGTAACGTGTCACTTATCTAGAGCTGTCGCTTAAAAAGAAAAAAGGCCTGTGGCATCTATGAAAAACATCCATCCATCCATTATCCAACGTCAGGGTCATATCCTAACTACTGGGTCACGGGGGTCTGCTGGAGCCAATCCCAGCCAACACAGGGTGCAAGGCAGGAAACAAACCCCGGGCAGGGTGCCAGCCCACCACAGTCTATGAAAAACAGATTCAAACAATTGGGTTTCTACAATTCTGTGTCCCAGAGACAGAAAGAGGAACAAAAAAAAAAGACAGACAGACAATCTCTTTACCAGCCCACCGGGTCACTCAGCAGGACGACGCGGGCTGGAATGTTAACCTCAAAGCAGCTCGTGAGTGCCACTGTAAAGGCAGAGCCGCGCTCTCATCTACGAGTAAATCCCCAGGTTCTCCTCCAGCCTCAGAGTGCTGTGCGCTGTTGGTGTATTGGGGGGTGTTATACATTATCAGGTGGGTAGACACAGACACAGACACACTCACGCTAACAAACATGTACTTCTGCAAATTCAAGAAAGTGCCTCCGCTATTTATCCTATTGTTTATTTCCTTTATATTAAGTCCAGTTACTGTATAGTAGGATATGGCAAGCTGATTACGAGTTAGCAGCTTTGCAGTGGGGTCAGTACCTATTGGAATACCAGTCACCATCACTCATCTGAACCAGTTCATTGACCACATCCATGATGTTATAATTATGCTTCTTCAGAAGCCGCTGGTTTAATTGTCGATCTCCAAACCCCATCTCTAACAACACCGCCATCATGGCTCTGTCCTGGCTTGGACTGTTCACAGCCTGCTGAAGGAGAGGAAGAACAAAGCACAATAAACCTCTGAACAGAAACGCAGCATCACATCACTATCCTGTTGAGTGCTGGGGTGGCCGCCTATGAAGTGCTTGTTTTATGGACAGCCTCCCACTCAAGTGGAGCCTACAACACTTTGGAGCCAAATCAATCTGCTCATAAAGCCAACTACGTCTTAGAATCGTCTCAAAGGCTGCCAAATGGTAACCTACCTGAGCTGGAATTTGCTGACCCGTAAAAAGAGCCTTGTAAGCTGAGGCAGCAACAGACAAAGCACCTTTTACCAGCCCCCCTGCAATCCCCCTGTTAGAAAAATTGGAAAAAAGAAGATACAATAAAAAAAAAAGAAAAAACAGATCATACTTTCTTTAAATAATTTATTTTTTGGATTCTGTTACCATGAACACATTATGAACCAGTAAGACGTGCACAACTACAACTTTTCCAACTCAGATCAGAACTCCCCTCCTCTACCCAATTAGAGAGCCAGGAGTAACAAGATTTGGTAAGAAGTAATCGGTCAGATATTGAGTGGTGATGCTTTGGCATGTTCGATTTATTGAGGGCAGCATATTAATGTCTGCCAGATACAAGAAATTTCAAACTTCTCCTCCCAAAGTGAATGGAATGTTTTCTGATGTTAAGCTTAAAGTATCGCCAGGAAGGGGAAGGAGGAGGTTAAGAGTGCTCCAGAGAAGCCTTCTTTTTCCACAAAGACCACTGAGGTGGTCCCTAACACTGTAGACCCAGAAGATAAATCAAGGGATGCCCCCCCCCCGACGATGCAGGGGCCACATTCCACCACCAGAGCCTTTATTAGGCAGGCGGTGATGGTGTCTGAGCCAAGCACTAAATAGCACCACAGGACGTTATTAAGCCAGATCCCCTCAGCTGTACAGGGAGATGGAGGCAGAGCAAAGGGATGATCGCAGTCTTGTACAAAAAAGATACAATTTAAAAAAAGCTGTCGTCTTATTACCCTCCTGAACATCAATTACTAGCCAACCAGCTAAATCCGATCATCAGATGGATCATCCAATCAGAGCAGAATCACAGACAGCCTGGCCATGATAAGATTCTGGGGTCCACAACAATAAACAGAACTGCGTCCACAGCCCTGGAAAGCTCAGACCAGGAGAAAGAGAAGGAAGCCTGCAAAAACTTCTGGCAAACGTCAGGAGCAAAGACCATGTGTGGGAAGCCAGGAGCAAAGCTCTTTGTGGGCTGGCATCTTTCACTCACTGATCTTTTTAACCCACACCATTATATTGGACTTCATTAAGATCCTGGCTGGTTGGTGTGTGTGTGAAAATATATATATACATATAATATTATATATTATATACATCTTATGCAAATACCAAATACACAATATTATATTTATTCACATATGTACAGTATATAAATAATATATAGCAAGAGATGGGACACCCCTGCAATGGAAGGAAAGGGGGAATGCAGCTTTTCAACTGCCTCCCCCAAAACACTAGATGGCAGCTCCCCTGGACTGCAGCGGTGCCCCAGAGTCCACAGGGCACTATAGGATATGTAGTGTAATACCACAGCCCTGCTGTGGGGACTCTGCAAGAGGATCGGAGGAGTTGTATTTCATCCATAGCCCGGAAATACTCCCAAGTCACGAGGACGGAATCTCCAAAGTACTTCCGGGCTGAAGAAAACTCAAGTCCTCCATCTGACCCAGAAGTGCTGGCAAGTCATGTGGGAGGAAGAACAGAATCACTTCCGGGTCAAGGACTATATAAAGGACTGCTGTAAACCCAGCAAGCGAGCCGGAGTTGGGAGGAGGTGGACAACGCTTGCGGTGAGGTGTGGAGGAGACAGACAATTGTGATTATTGTTGACTTACTTGTGTCTATTGTGGCTGTGGTGCTTGGAGGCACTGAAAAGGAGGAAAAAAGAATTAAAATACTTCTGAGTGCTTTTACCCAGTGTCCTGAGTGTCTGTCTGCGTGTTGGGTTTAAAGGGGCATCAGTGCCACCTAGCGTATATATACATACAAGGTGTCCCAAAAGTCACTATACACTTTTAATAAATTCCTAAAAATTACACAAGAAACTGAGTTTATTAATATTTCTAGCATCATCAAAGGAGTCGTTGCAGTTTTACTTGCTAGGCTTGCCATCACGTTCCCACACCTTAAAGACTAGTTGTATACCCCCACGTGAGCGCCTCCATTTTCGACAACTTTCATCCACCTTCGGACGCAAGCCTCTCCGACGTTTTGCAGCATATCTTCCCCACCCTCGCTGCAGGCCGTGCGGATTCTTTGCTCAAGCTGTGACAGGTTAAGGGGCTTAGTGGCATACACCTTGCTTTTGATTTAGCCCCACAAAAAAAAAGTTACAAAGTGTACAGTCAGAGAAGTGCGGAGCCCATTCGAGGAACGAAACAGGAAAAAGGAAGTGTACAGTGACTTTTGGGACACCCTGTATATACTTGTGTATATATATATTATATAAACATACACACATGTATACATATATACTCATACATATACAGATTATATATATTTTTTTATTATCATATATTTTTTAGGCAGTAAGAATGTTATTTTCTCTTAAGTATAACCTCAACAGGACACTTGAGCTTGAAGACAATGCTAACTGCAGCACAGCCAGTACCTGTTTTGCTGGTCCCATTCTTGCCTGGGGTCTCCATGTCCCGAGAACTCTGCATGGTACTGATGAACACTGGCAGAGCCTGTAATACAGAAAAAACTCTGACCATCCTAATCACTGAATTTAACAAATATATAAATACTAACAGGGTATATACCTCCACAAAACGTAACACTTATGAATAAAATAAAAACAAAAAGGAAATTCTCATCCCAAAATGTTCACTACTTTACACAACCATCCATTATCCAACCCGCTATATCCTAACTACAGGGTCACGGGGGTCTGCTGGAGCCAATCCCAGCCAACACAGGGTGCAAGGCAGGAAACAAACCCCGGGCAGGGCGCCAGCCCACCACAGTCTATGAAAAACAGATTCAAACAATTGGTTTCTACAATTCTGTGTCCAAGAGACAGAAAGACAAACAAAATAAAAAAAAAAAAAAAGACAGACAGACAATCTCTTTACCAGCCCACCGGGTCACTCAGCAGGATGACGCGGACTGGAATGTTAACCTCAAAGCAGCTCAGCTGGATCTGGGCAGGGCACGCACACACCCACACCCACACACACACACACACACACACCAAGCACACATTAGGGCCAATTTAGAATCGCCAGTGCACCTGACCTGCATGTCTTTGGACTGTGGGAGGAAACCCACGTAGACACGGGGAGAACATGCAGACTCCACGCAGAAAACGAAGTTGGGTCTGCTAACTGAGAGGCAACAGCGCTACCCACTGCGCCACCATGCCGCCCTACTTTACACATGGCTTTGTAAAGAATTCCCTGAAAACACAAAACTACTTTATGCTGTAGAAACGTCAAATGAAGCAGTCGTCTCCAGCAATGCCTGCAAAGCCTCTTGAATGACCCGCCAGTGCGTTCCTAGTGGCGGTTCTGGTTTTCCCCTTTTATTTTTGTGCCCGTGTTTTGCATGTTATATTATTCCAAGCCAAGAAACTTCTGGTAAGAGGCTAAAGGCGGTTTCACATTAAAATTACAAGGTCAATGCTAATACAGTAAACTCTAACTCAGTAAACTTTAAACCTAATTACTAAACACTTGTTTAAGTTATATTGGAATGGCACCTCGTCCTTATCCAAGGCAAGCGGCACGCAGTTGCTGCACTCCAATTCTCTGCACATGTTTTTGGTTTGTCTGTAGCGCTGATGTTGTGATGAACAGACAGAGCAGGTCAATGCTGAATTGAAGACACAGAAAAACGCCACTGCCACAGTAAAGCGATGTCTTTATTCGGTGTTCTCTGTTGGGGCAGACTGATTTAACACCAGCGATCCTTGTTCAGGTAAATCTTGCTGTTAACTGAACATTTCTTTTCATCAGATAGCAGTTGGGGCTTATATGTTTATAAGATTTACAATTACAGGAACTGAGACAGTTTTTAACAGTTTATTTTTTTCCCTTTATCCTTTATTGGTCGACACATTGGTGCATTAGTTAGTGCTGCTGCCGACTCACAGAAGCCAATCCCTGGTCCTTCTCGGTGTGCAGTTTCCCTCCATGTCTCCTGGTATTTTCCCCCACATCCTGAAGAAGTGCAGGTTGATTTAACGGCCATGTATGTAACTGTGGATTGTGTGTGAGAGTCTGCCTCGTGGTGGACTTGTTCCCAGTGCTAATGGAGTTTTGCCAGATGGGGAAAGAGAAGAGCAACTAACCAGTGGGACACCCATCCATCTGCACTTCATCATGTAAAGCACTTTGAGCTACATTATTTGTATGAAAATGTGCTATAGAAATAAATATTGTTGTTCACAACCTGGTGAGGTTTATAGGCTTAAGGGGTCCTTAGTGTCCTGTGCACATAGTCCAGTGAAATTCTCCCTCACATGTGTTGCTGCGATGCAGTCGCCACACTCTGGTGCCATGATTAGTGTGTTCAGCTACCTTAGCTTGGGAGCTTCTGTCCTCCTGACTTTAAATAGGCTTCAGTGCAACCAAGAGCTTTTTTCACAATTATTACTTTATAATAATAATAGAACAAAATACAATTATACATATATTCTTTGCACCTGTAGAATACTTTGGACCAGTGACTTGCTCAGAGTGATGCACTGAGTTGAAGGCAGACATTTGACCAGCAAGCCTGTGGTTTTAAATTTCAGTTCTTCACCACATGAGCAGCCCATTTATTTCAGACTCCTTCAGCTCCCAACAAGCAGTACAGGAAGGAAGAATGCTCTTATTAATTATTTGAAAGAAATAATGAAGGAATAAGGGAAGGATATGCATTGGAGACTAGGCCATGGATGAAGGATGTAAACACATGGCACACAAGTGAAGTCAACAGACAGCTGCTCAAGTTTTGCATCTCCTGTCAGCTACATGACGGTCAAAAGCTGAAGGCTTCATTCAATATGAGTTTGTTAAAAATTTGTTAGCCTTCACTTGCTACTTATTAGAAATGTACTGAGCCCATTTGATGCCTGTTCCTCATGTGACGATATGTGCCACTTTAGTCTCTTATGTCACGTGTGTAAGCTGTGAGTTAGCAGAACACCACTTGGTCAGCTCTAATCTTACTGATCTAATGGAGGGCTGTTGGTCTGGATACACGACCAGCCATCCATGAAGTCCTTCAGGGAGTTTCTGCAGGTTTTGTGCTTAGTCACCTGCTATTTATGGGTTTCTTTGAGGGAGTTAAAAAGCGTTTAGGATTGAACTGTCACATGTATGCTGTTAAGCAAACTCCTGTCAATACATGAAGAATCCACTGCATCCACTGAACAGTGTCATCTCCAGGCAGAGGAGCAGCTCCACTGACAGACTGAGGAGACCCCACACTATGCGACTCTTCAATTCCACCCGGGGGAGTAAATGCTAACATTAATTTGTTTTTAATTTTTTTCATTTTTATTACTATTTAATTTAATATTGTTTCTTTGTATCAGTATACTGCTGTTGGATTATGTGAAGTATCTATCTATCTATCTATGACACAATCACAAATGATCTCCAAATCAACTGTTGGCTTGATACGCATTCATTTTAAAATATGCTTAGCTCAAGTTAAACTAAGGGTCTAAAAGACATTTAATTGTTATAAACTGGAAATTCTGTATGATGAGTCTTCTGTGAAAAATCTTACCTTCTGTATCTTACATTTTGATTGGAAATCATTACTATGGAGGGTTGACTATTATTGACATTATTTTAAACTTCAGATTAAAACAGCAAGAAAAGATTGTATTTCCCTTATAGGTTTATTGCTTACTAGTCAACCCGCGGTATACAATATGTCACATAATCAGGCCGGTTTTTTAATGATTTTTAAGCACAGGGAGAAAATTAACATTTGAAAAATCAGAAATGTAATAAATCAGCAAGAAACGCAACATTGTAACAATGCACGGAACAAACCGACACACAATCGTCCGTGCGGCGCTCAGGCGCAGAGGGTGGAACGGCAGGAGAGGAGAAGGACGTCCACTCCGCTGCCTCCGTCATGTCATGCTAGTCTGCTGATTTGTCGTCCAATATGCATTGCCTGCTCATGTGCCCACCTTCAACTCGTCACTCGAGTCGTTGTCGTCTGTGCACAGTCCAGATGCACCTGTGACTCTCGTAGACTTTTCATTGCTCTGTGCGGTTTTGGCTGCCTTTTTATATATAATCAACCAAGACACCCGACCACGGTAGTAGCGAGGGCGGTGTGTACAAAGTGCAGGAGCATCTAAGAAGACGCATGTTTGTCGCGGATGTGAATTGCTGTATGTAGCGTGTAAAACAGTTTGCTATGGTGCACGCGATTGTGCATTGTAAATGAAAACTTGGTTTTTAAAGACTGGTTACTTCATTGTGTATACGACTGTAGGTGAATGAAAAGATGTGACTCTGGAGGGGGCAAAATACAATACAGCGCTTTACATGCTGCATACAGCGATTTACATCCGCGACAAATATGAATCTTCTTAGATGGTGCTGTCGTGTCCACCCACGCTCTCGAAGCACACACACTGCCAGGTCATGTGCCCGCTCGCAAGAGCAACTAACAGAGACTCGCCCACCAACTGTAAGACCATGGGTTACCCCTCGCAAACTGCTCTATACACCGCATACAGCGATTCACATCTGCGACAAACAAACTGTTTTACACACTGCATACAGCGATTCACAGCCACAACATGATTTTTCTTAGATGGTCCTGTCGCGTCCACCCTCGCACTCGAAGCATACACACTGCCTGGTCATGTGCCCGCTCGCAAGAGCAACAGACAGAGACCCGGCCACTGAGTCTAAGACCATGGGAAACCCCTCGGAAACTGTTTTACACGCCGCATACAGCGATTTACATCCGTGACAAACATGCCTCCTCTTAGATAGTCCTGCCGCGTCGTGTGGTGCCTCTGTGTGAACCGGTCAGGCACAGAGAAGGTCAGCTGCTGAGAGAGCGTCTCGACTGTTGCAGGGCCTACATTGGTGAAGCAGGTGAGACGGTAATGAAACAGAGGCACAGGGTTATTGGTTTTTAAAGACTGCTTCCTTCATTGTGTTTTAAAGGATTGTTTTAAGGACCCCTCGCAAACTGTTTTACACGCCGCATATAGCGATTCACTTCCACGAGAAACATGCTTCTATGAACAGTCAACGTGGCTCAGAGGTGCATGTGGCCTCTATGACAGACGAACATAAATGACGCCGTTTTTCCTGTGTCGTCGCGTCCGAGTTGGTGGGCGTGGTTCTGCGAGTTGTCGTCGTATCCAATGGTCTTAGAGTTGGTGGGCGTGGCTCCTTCCTGCGTGCGCCATGGGCGTCTCACTTGTCGGCGGCTTAGTGAATCCACGCCCCTTCCGGCGTGCTTTCCATGGTTGTCTTGCCTTAGTGAATTATATATATATATAGATATGTGATTTCTCCTAACCTTCCTCATGCCACCAAGCACTCCATGCGTTTATTAGCAACTGACTGACTTCCTGCTGAGCTCAAAAATGTACCATAAATTGAAAAGGGCCCAGAGCTCTGTACCTATAATTGTGACCACATGAAGATGCTGGTCTCGTACCACAACCTTCATTAAAGGTCCTCAGAGATAATCAAAGTATCAATTAAATATGTTGCTGGGTCTACGATGGACTGGTGTCCTGTCCAGGGTTTGTTCCTGCCTTGCACCCTATGATAGCTGAGATAGGCGCCAGCAGACATTCACAACCTGATCAGGATAAATCACTAAACCCAACATTCTTTCTCCTATAGTGCCCTTAATTAGCTACATCAGTGACTTTAGAGTGGACAGACGATAACCACTCGTCTCTGAATACAGAAAAAACAGAAAGGTTATTAAATGGGGGAATGACACAGACAGCAATAATATCACTTTTTAGCATAGTAGGTCTAAACATCACATCTTGGACAGCAATCTGCCTTTTCAAACAATATTATCTTCCCCAGATTAAAAATATTGGAAAATTAAGATGGGTTCTAAATATGGAGAACACAGAAAAATGTATGCATTTATTTCAAGGATGATAGACGACCAGACTGCCTCATTCACAGGTTGCCAGTGGACTCAAAATGCTGTTTCAAGAAATCTTACTAGAACTAGAAAGTGTGACCACATAACCGCTGTCCTCAAGTCTTCACTCTGGCTTCTAGTTAAGTTCAGGGCTGATTTTGAAATTCTCCTTCTTATATACAAGGCCTTAAATGGCTGAGGCCCTACTCAGATATCAAGATGCTATCCTACTGAAGATTAATAAAATAATAGCAATAGTCCAGCCTTTAGCTACAAGGCCCAAAAAGCAGTGGACTCTTGCTCTTGCTAGTATAAGAGATGCTCCTTCAGTCAGCGCATTTATATCCAGGATGTTGACTCACAAATTTAGTCTGGCACACTCCAATAGGAACGGCCGATTAGCTGTGCTTATTGGATTTCTGCCTGTCAGTCGTTCATACAAAAAATATCACTGCTACCATAAGTACAAATGGTCACTGACCATCGTCTCGTCTGCTGTGACACTTTCTGCCACCACTCTACTTTCAAACCGTTTCCTGATCAGGTGAGAGACAACAGAGATATTTGGAGCCTTGGAATATACAGGGTGGGCCGTTTATACGGATACACCTAATAAAATGGGAATGGTTGGTGATATTAACTTCCTGTTTGTGGCACATTAGTATATGTGAGGGGGAAAACTTTTCAAGATGGGTGGTGACCATGGTGGCCATTTTGAAGTCGGCCATTTTGGATCCAACTTTTGTTTTTTCAATAGGAAGAGGGTCATGTGACACATCAAACTTATTGGGAATTTCACAAGAAAAACAATGATGTGCTCGGTTTTAACGTAACTTTATTCCTTCATGAGATATTTACAAGTTTCTGACCACTTATAAAATGTGTTCAATGTGCTGCCCATTGTGTTGGATTGTCAATGCAACCCTCTTCTCCCACTCTTCACACACTGATAGCAACACCGCAGGAGAAATGCTAGCACAGGCTTCCAGATTTTGCTCAGTGATGTTTTTCTTGTGAAATTCCCAATACGTTTGATGTGTCACATGACCCTCTTCCTATTGAAAAAACAAAAGTTGGATCCAAAATGGCCGACTTCAAAATGGCCACCATGGTCACCACCCATCTTGAAAAGTTCCCCCCCCTCACATATACTAATGTGCCACAAGCAGGAAGTTAATATCACCAACCATTCTCATTTTATTAAGGTGTATCCATATAAATGGCCCACCCTGTATTTTGTCTTCTTAGAAGACTGACAGCACATACCCATAGTGCAAAATGCCCAGGAGGGGGTGGGCCGCGAGCTGAATGGGGTCTTCTGAACTGTGTCTGACTTTATTAAGGACTTTGCATTATAACTGAATGTGGATCCCCCAGATGTTTATTTTCCTCTCCTCCATTCTCAACGACCCATAACTCAATAACACAAGTAGACATATACTGTTAGGATCACAATTTCATTCTGTCAGTTTGAAATTACTTCCTTTTGCTGAATGTGTAAAATAATTTGCATTTTTGTGTGCATGTATTACGCAATTTGTCAAGTTTGTAATTGTGTTTTATAATTTGTTACAGCACTGTAAGCCTTTATAAAAATATATTGGACAGCTTTCTTCCTTCCTTCATGCTTGATCTTCTAAAATCAAACAAGTGTGTTAACCAGACGACACCATTAGCTACAAGCAACTCAAAACATGTAAGAACTTTGGAGTGCAAGTCTCTTGATGATATTTATAAGCTGAATATTACTTTCACATATAAAACACACCAGTAACAGGTTTCAAAATGTTTCCATATCACACTATATGCATATAGAGCAACATTTTAAAAGCCAATGTCTCCGGGCTGGTCAATCTAAACGTCAGGCAGTCTTAACTCCCACTAGAGTTTCAGCTTGATTCACCGTCATTCAGATTCTGTATACATTTGATTCCACTCTCCCTGTCAGTGGTCGACAGGCTGAAAAGGACACCACTGCAGGACATCCAAACCTGAGTGACACGGCTTCACCGCTCAACAGCAAGTTATAAAGAGTGTAAAATCACTAGAAATGCATTACCTTCTTTTATATCCGAAGGGAAAGGCTGAGCCAGGACATCTGAAGAGGAAGCCTCCTCTGCTAACTCTGGTCTCACAGACTCTTGATTTATAAAATATACTTTCTCACTAAAAACAAAAGAGAGAGAGAAAGCAATTTCTATTATTTGATTGCTTAACAAAAGTAAATTCTTAACTTCAGTTGTGGAGATGCCAGCTGGAGCCTGGCAATGAGAGCTGAAAGGTTAGGAAGAGAGGAGCTCTCAATTTTGAAACGTCACCCCTAGTTGCAAAGGGCTATAGATATATATTAAAATTATGGACACAACTAGGTGATTCACTCATTGTGAAACTTCTAAACCAATCCAAGGCCTTGTGATTTTAAGCAGTAATGTTGCCCAACTGACAGAAAGCTTATACTGTAGTTATGATGGATAAACTATCTACGACTGAAAAGATTCCCAAAAAGACGTCAGTTAGATGTGTGCACCATATTCAGAGAAAGTGGGTTAAAAACAAACATTACTTATTGTAAGGAAAAATCCATCTGTTATACCAGCTTATACTTTGGCATTTGAAGACATCACTGGATTAGCGGAAACGCCATACGTTGGCGTATGTGGTGTCTGTCATTCTCAGATACGACAATACAGTCAATGTAAACGTGAGGCTGAAAGAACTGGCAGCTACATTCATGAAAAGATGAACTCTAAAGCGTGCATTTGAGTCGCACCGTTACTCCTATTAAAAGAGGTTTTGTTGCTGTTGATACCAAAGAACAGCAGCAGATACAGACTTCTGGAGACAATACAGTCGTGGCCCAAAGTGTTGGTGTTCACAGAGTCTGCTGCTTCAGTGATTTTAGATCTTTCTGTCAGATGTTTCTCTGCTGTACTCAAGTAGAATTACAAGCAGTTCAGAAGTTTCAAAGCCTTTGATTGACAATGACATGAAGTTTATGCAAAGAGTCCTTATTTGCAGTGTTGGCCCCTTTCTTTTTCCAGACCTCTGCAATTCGCCCTGACATGCTGTCAATCAACTTCTGGGCCCAATCCTGACTCATGACAGCTGTCCATTATTGCATAATCAATGCTTGGAGTTTGTCAGAATTGATAGGTTTTTGTTTTTCCACCCGCTTCCTCAATGGGATTAAGGTCTGGGGAGTTTCCTGGCCATGGACCCCAAATTTCTATGTTTTATTCCCCAAGCAACTTAGCTGTCACGTTTGCCTTATGGCCCGGTGCTCCATCATGTTGGTCATCAAACTGTTCTTGGATGGTTGGCAGAAGATGCTCTCAGAGGATGTTTAGGTCCCATTCTTTATTCCTGGCACGAGATCGGGGCACCACCAGTGCAGAGCTTATTCAGGAATGGTGGCAGGCAGGTGTGAGTGCGAGTGAGGCAAAGACTTCTGGAGGACGGCCTGGTGGGTGTCAAGAAGAGCAGCAAAGAAGCCAAGAAAAACCATCAGAGACAGACTGATATTCTGGGATTGGACTGCTGAGCTAAAGTCATTTTCCATGATGAATCCCCTTTCCGATGGTTTGGGGCATCCGGAAAAAAGAAAAGGTTAGTGGCACTCCCATCAGTCCTGTGTCAGGCCAATAGTAAAGCAGCCTGAGACCATTCATGTCAGCCAAGGCAGTGGGCTCACAATGTGGCCTAAGAACACTGCCATGAATAAAGAATGGGACCAAATCATCCACTGAAAGCAACTGCTGCCAACCACCCAATAACAGTTTGGTGACCAACATGATGGAGCCTCGGGCCATAAGGCAAATGTGACTACTGAGTGGCTGGGGGAACAAAACATCGACATTTGGGGTCCATGGCCAAGAAACTCCCCAGACGTTAATCCCATTGAGAACTTGTGGTCAAGAGGTGGGTGGACAAACAAAAACCCACCAATTCTGATTATGCAAGAATGGGGGGCGGCCATCAGTCAGGATTGGGCCCAGAAGTTGATTGCCAGCCAGCAGGCCAGGGTGAATTGCAGAGGTCTTGAAAAAGAAAGGAGGGCCAACACTGCAAATCTTGACTCTTTGCATAAACTTCATGTCTTTGTCAATCAAAGGCTTTGAAACTTCTGAACTGCTTGTAATTCTACTTGAGTATCCCATAGTAACATCTGACACAAAGATCTAAAAACACTGAAGCAGCAAACTTTGTGAAAATTAGTATTTGTATCATTCTCCAAACTTTTGGCCACAGCTGTACACGCAAAAGCCATCCAGCAAAGCCACCTACCACAGTCGGAGCTCCACAGCATCCAATCTCTGACTGTATGTCTAAACAATCAACTGAAGTACGTGAAATGACGGCTTAATTGTAAATGCCAATCATGCTGTACCAGAACATATAGTCGTTGCAGCATTCCAGTGCAGCACATATGAACGACGCTATTTGTTATCGTTAGGTTGTGATGCATTACTCAACATTACTGCAAGATCTACAAAGTAACCATTAAACTTCAGGTAACTTGTGTTGGCGAGTGCTTGAATTTTAACGTTTTATTTTATTTGTGTCTCAAATCTTTTACTACGCTTCCTCCTCTCGCTGTGGCTTGCCCTAACTGTGCATAACAATAATTTACATATTTGTTGAATGCACGAGAGAAAAAGGGCACAGCAGCTCTGCATGTTTAAAGTGCATGGACAGAGGAAATTAGGGGTTCAGGTTTGGGGGTTTCGAATGACACCCTAATGAGTGTGTAGCCTTTTCAGCAGCAGATTAAAACGCCTTCCCACTGCTAAGATTTTAGCTGGCGGTCACCAGACGCGTATTCTTGTTTTGAGAATTACATCTGGCCCGGATAAGAAAAGACTTTATCCCAAGCTCATAAGTACTCAGCAAACTGCCTGCAATGAAGTCATGCGTTCATGAATCTGTAAATGTAACTGGCAAAACTGTGGACTTCTACTTCTTCATCACTGTATCAGGAAAAAAGACACAGCAAAATGCAGCAGCTACAAAAATAAAATAAGCCTGAGCGACGTCTGCTTACTTGTGCAATAGGAAAGGGAAGCCTGTGAACAGTTGTTAGTTTCAAAAGTTATTTATAACGGATGTCCCTCCAAAACACTTACCACTGCATCCGTGGAGGGGGTACAGAGACAACTTCAGGAGTTAATGGCACGGTGTCCAGTGTCTGTGAAGTGCACAGCATGTCATTAACACAGTTTCCCAGGATGGTAGAGCCACTTGTTTCTTCAGGGGTCTGGACCTCCAACTCCTCAGCATCAGAGTCACTTTCAATGCCCCTCTCTGTTCCAGGCTGGGAAAGGGCTGAGCTGTACATGGATTCACCTATGGGGCGGCTTGTATCAAAGCATTCGGGCAGGATGATAATGTAATCCTCAGATGAAGATGATGAGCCTTGGCTCTGCACGTCATCTGTGTCTTCTTCAGGCTGTTGCCTTTCATCCATCATAACTGATTCTTCTGTGCACATATTCTCCAAACGGGATTCCGGTTCATCGGGTCCTAAAAAGAAACCTACAAATTAGGCCAAAAGCACAAACACTGAAGCCATGACAGAAAAACACTCTTCCTGTATTGACAAACATAAAATGTGTGAACATGTTTAAACTTTCAAAATATATACTGTACTATCTGTGTTCAATTTCGTCAGACAATGGGCCTTCATTATAGTGCCACTTGTTAATTGGGAGGATCAGAAGTACTGTACTACGTGACGGTCTAAGGCAGGGGTCCTCAATCCCAGTCCTGGAGAGCCGCAGTGGCTGCAGGTTTTTGTTCTGACCTGGTTGCTTAATTAGAAAGCAATTCTTGCCAATACAGCACTAACAAGCTATGAAATTAAATTAACTCTGCTATGTCAGCTCATTCTCATATCCTAGATTTTCTTTCCCTTTCTATCATGCAAATGATTTGAAGGCTAAAATGGACGAGTAATTCTCAGTCCTTCACTTTTTTCTCTTCATTTTTCTTCCAAGTATTTAATTAAACCCAATAGTGCAGATAAATACACACAGGTGTCAATGTAAAGAAGCTAAATGGAGAAATGCTGCTCTCTCTTGTCATTTGCATGTTATTGATAATAAGGAGCAATTCAAATAGCTGTTTAAGACAAAATGAAGCAATAAGGGCTCAAAATCACTAAAGTGAAGCAGAAGTGTTACTTTAGCAATAAGTGCTTTTTATTAAGCAACTGGGTTGGAGCAAAAACCTGCAGCCACTGTGGCTCTCTAGGACCGGGATTGAGGACCCCTGGTCTAAGGGCCTCTCTGTACGCAACGTCTGTTGTTTTCTTTTGTTATTGGCAGGCACTGTGGTGCAGTGGTTAAGGCTTTATTTAGACTTCAGACTTCAAACCATGAGGCTGTGGGTTCAAGTCCCGTAACTGACACTGTGTGACCCTGAGCGTGTCATGCCACCTGCCTGTCTCCAGAACTGGAAAAACCAAAAGAAATGTAACCAATCATCTCTCATTTGTTGAAAGACGACTTGGATAAAGGTGTCAGTCATGTTCTAACTGTATTATTAGGTTATAGGAGCTGCTGACTCTTGAAAATGCTACACACAGTTGTCCATAAGCAAAACATTTCTGCTTTTCCTAGAGATTTGGCTTTTGGTGATGGTAACTGCAAAACAAAATGTTGGAGGACTGTACATATTCTGAATTGAATTTAAAGTCAGTCCTTTCCTAACCCGTTTAGTCCTTAAACAGGGTTTGGGGTGTCAGTGCCTCTCCCAGCTACCATGAGGCACAAAGCAGAAACAAACCCTGGAGAGGGTGCCAGTCCATCACAGTTGCATTTATCCATTTCATTTCAAAAATACACTTTAATTTGCCACATTCCTTTTAACTTTCAAGGGTGCGTGGTCACTCACCTTTTTCAGGGTGCACATTAAACTGCCATGTAGCTATTATCTCACCTCTTACTCCCCATCCTGTGCAGCACTTTGGAACAGCCACTCGGCTGTTACCTCACCTTTCACCCTTTGGCGATACCCCCATGGCTACTGAAAACCCACGGGTCAACCCCCACATGTTGTGTAAGCACTGCAGCAGGTCTTTGCAGCATTTGATGCTTCACTAGGCTGACCTGCCTTTTAAGGTGACCACTTCTTAAGGCACTTCAATATGTAGATCAATTTGATATTTTATACAAACTCATTCATTTGGTTATATTGCATTTGAGCGGTATTACTTTAATACTCGTAGTTTCTGTTATTTTTGTGATGAAATTTAAACTTTTTTTCTATATTGAGGTCGCCCTTTGGAACCCCCCTGATATTTACTGCGCAGTGAGGCATTTGTACTCCATCAACATTAATTATTTCCAGAGACATAATTGTGTCTATTTTTCCAGCACATCGCGCACAAAAGCAAGGGAACGATGGGAGCACCAGAACTCTGCTCACATCATGTCACTTCGTACCGCAAGCTGCAAGTAGTAAGTCTGTGATAAGCGGAATACCGCTACGCTTTCCACTCACGGGACAGAAGGACAATCCTGACCGCTTTTATATAGTAAGAAAGAAGAAGAAGAAGAAGATATCGCACAGTCTGGAGTAGAAAATCATCTTTTACCTGGAAAAACAAAACTACAAATCCCATTGTGCATTGCAAATGTGTGTGTGAAACACCGCGCCTGCGTAGCACTCACGGGACAATCCCGACCGCTTTTATATAGAAGTATGGGACGGGTGTGTTAAAGGGGTAGCTGCTCATTGGCAGTGATATCACGGCCACATGCTCTTCTCCCCATGAGGGGGATGCTCGTCCGTCAGTCCTGGACACGATCAGACACAGTGGCAACATTTGGCGAAGGAGTGTGCCTACCATCCGCTTAGCCAGCGATACCTTGCCAACTTTTAACATTTTTGGCAAAGAGATCACAGCTACATTCTCACCCCTGATAGCAAAACCAAAAACATTGGATATCAAGAGTTCTTCAGATACAAAAGCTATCAACAGAAATTCTTCTCAATGATTTTTTAAATTTCTCCTGTTTCACTACTATGTGAGCGGAGCTGTGGGGGACAGTTAGTTATATTATATATATATTATATAGGACAGTTAGTTATATTATATATATATTATACAGTATACACACAGACACACACACACACAAAACAATATACTCCAAAATGTTACTAAAAAAATGAAAACCAGTAGAACAAATTAAAGTCTGTAAGTAACAGACCTACTTAAGGAAAAAAAATTATAACTCAGGTTGAGAACAAGACTGCTGTCATACCTGGCCATGTCATTTCACTGGCATTAACTTCTTCCATTTCAGTTGATAGGACTTCAGCCACTTCAATGGTTTCATCACACTTCTTATCTCTGGAGCAAAGCTGATCTTGCCCTAAAAGACAAGCTAATAAAAAAACATCAAAAAATGTATCAGAATGCCAGTCTATTGTTTGTGCATTCATTTTCAAACTGTCTTTGCCTCATTTGAGACTGCAAGTGGATTTACATGGCACCATCATAAGAAAACCGCATGCAGGGCAAAAATTCAAGCTGAGCAATTTTATTTAACACAGGGTTATTCAAAGGGAATGGCCAGAATTTAATTTACTTTCATTCCGGTAGTTTTCAGGAATATTTCTTACTCCAAAGGAAAGTAAAGCTGCCAGAGTTTGACCTTTTATGCGGATGGAAACATGTTTTTCTTTACTGCTACCAAACAATGCTGTGACCAAAATGACAAAGGCACAGCAGAAGGCATCTGGTGTCCTGGAGTTCAAGAAGTCATGTCCAGTAAATCACAGTGCAATGTGAGTTTCAAAGAAATTCCAATAGTGATCTTCCATGTTATAAAAGCATTTACCGGTGCCTCTATAGAGGGAAAAGTTCCGCACGACCACGAGTGTCCAAAGAGAAGGAGCAGAGAATTAGACTGGCTTTCTACGGGAGCCCCGTGGCATGCAGATTGGTGCATTCATCTAAGAATTTCACTGTACGCTGTATATGGGACAATAATGACCTGCTAAGCTGGGAAACTTCCACAGCATTTTATAAACGCAAGTGAGAATGAAAGGATACAAGATAGCTTACAGGGTCACTACTGCCACATGCACAGAGTATTCTTACCCGCATGACGCAGCTGCTGCAGACTCGGAGGACAAGGTAAAAAGGTCTGACTTGTGCACAGAAATGCAAAGGCAAATGGAAGATGATGCATCTTCACTCTGGCTGATTTTAAGAGATGGATGAACAAGGGGCACACATTGCGGGCTTCTAATGCTGGATATTACACTTGGACAATATTCCCATCAGTGGGTGTAAACCAAATACAGTGGAGGAAATAATTATTTCATCCTGTGCTGAATTTGTACGTTTGCTCACTTACAATACAATGAACAGTCTCTAATTTTTATGCTAGTTTCATTGTAATTGACAGAGACAGAATATCAACCAAAAATCCAGGAAAAAAAAACACATTACATAAAAGTTATAAATTGATTTGCATGTCATTGAGTGAAATAAGGATTTGATCCCCTACAACCCAGTCAGAATTCTAGCTTCCACAGATTGGCACACAGATTACAATCAATCAATCAATTCCAGATACTCCTGATCTCAACTGGTGATGTGTATGAAGCCCACCTGTCCACAGAATCAATTTCTTCCATTCCAACCTCTCCACCATTATGGTGAAGGCCAAAGAGATGTCAAAGGATGTCAGGGACAAGACCTTCACAAAGCTAGAATGGGCTACAAGACCACCAGCAAGAAGCTTGGTGACCATCAATCGCCCTCGGTCTGGAGCTCCATGCAAGACCTTGCCTCACGGGGTGAGGATGGTCATGAGAAAGGTGAGAGATTAGCCCAAAACTACACAGGAGAAGCTTGTTAATGACCTGAATGTAGTTGGGACCACAGTCACCAATGGACTGAAACCTGGCAGCGCCCGCAAGGTCCCCCTACTCAAGAAGGCAAATGTACAGGCCCGTCTTAAGTTTGCCAGTAAACCTCTGAATCATCACAGGCCTGTATGTGTGCCTTCTTGAGCAGGGGGACTTTGCGGGCACTGCCAGGTTTCAATCCATTACACCGCAGTGTGTTATCAATGGTGTTCTTTGGGGACTGTGTTCCTAACTGCCCATGTAGTTTTGGGCTGATCCCTCACCTTTCTCACGACTATCCTCACCCTTTGAGGCAAGATCTTGCATGGAGCTTCAGACTGAGTGCGACTGATGGTCATTTTATATTTCTTCCATTTCCGAATAAAGTGCACCAACAATTGTCACCTTCTCACCAAGCTTCTTGCTGGTGGTCTCATAGCCCTTTCCATCCTTGTCCCTGACATCCTCCGCCATCTCTCTGGTGTTGCCCATGGTGGTGGAGAGGTTGGAATGGAAGAAATTGATTCTGTGGACAGGTGGGCTTCATACACATTACGAGTTCAGATCAGGAGTATCTGGGATTGATTGATTCATTGTAATCTGTGTGCCAATCTGAATTCTGACTGGGTTGTAGGGGATCAAATCCTTATTTCACTCAATGACATGCAAATCAATTTATAACTTTTATGTAATGTGTTTTTTCTGGATTTTTGGTTGATATTCTGTCTCTCTCCATTAAAATGAAATTACCATAAACATTTGAGACTATTCATTTCATTGTAAGTGAGCAAACTTTCAAACTTAGCAGGGGATCAAATAATCATTTCCCCCACTGTACTGTATTAGGAAGTTGAGAACTACCAGCATTAAAATCCTATAAAATCGTGATGTTCTTTTTGAATAACCTTGTTTCTATAATAACAGTCCTGCTTAAGTCAGATGATATATAAAAGCTGAATGATTGCCACACTTACACTTTACAGAGCTTGGCTTGCCTATCCGTGGTGGCTTGTGGTCAGGTGCCTCCTCCAAAGTGAGCGAGCGTATCACGGTTTCACAAACAAACTGAGTGCTGCTGATGTCGTCTTCTCCATCTTCCATAGCAGAAGTGTTGTGACTGCCACTATTTTCTACGTTAAAGTTTGCACAACGTAAAGTTAGAGAAAGAGGAATCAAAGCATTGAGCTCCTCAAGTCCCAAAACGTTCTCAAAATGGCTGCATCATTCATCATTCAATCTGAATAAATCATACAACGCTGACAATATTTTGTTGACGGTTTATAAATTTCCGTCACATACACACAAATAGGACGTGAACGTCAACCTGGAGAAGAGTGCATGTCTGTTATGGAGAGGAAAACAAATCATTTTGGACTGCAGGCATTAAATTAAAAGCAAGCGGCAACTGACCTCCGTTTTCAAGTTTGTGCTCAGACAGGCTGCAATGACCTGTGAATGAGCTCTCGGGACACAAAGCAGTGCTGTTAAACCTCGGCACTTTGAGAAACATGGCTTCCATTTTATGTACTTTGTATATTTTCATTCATTTTTATCTAGTCTGTAATCTTAGATTACATTGACCAGATACTCCATAACTCAAATGGTAGATAAGAGAATTTTTTTTCCCCCCAAGGGAACTAGTGAAAGAAAGAAAAAAAAAAAACACTTTTGACTCCGTTCAAATAAAGGACAGCTAGGGGTACAGTACAGTACATCTGGGCAGTACTTTCTCATAGTGTAGAGATAATCCTACTTTAAACAGGATCATCTCCAGACAGAGGAGCAGCTTCAGCGACAGACTGCTGTCACCATCCTGCTCCACTGACAGACTGAGGAGACCCCACACTATGCGATTCTTCAATTCCACCCTGGGGGGTAAACGTTAACATTATGCAAAGTTATTGTCTGTTATACCTGCATTGGTATCACTCTTTAATTTAATTGCTGGAGTATGTGAATTTCCCCTTGGGATTAATAAAGTATCTATCTATCTATTATATAGTGCCTTTCATACAATCTATCTAAAAAAAAAAAAAGACTAAACACATAAGCAGCACAAACTAATTAGCACAACTTGACAGTGCCAGAGGCTATAAGAATTTCTGCACACTCACGTTATGATGACATGATGTGAAAACGGGGAGGCTCTGGGAATCTGCTGGGCATACTGGAGCACAATTTAGGGATGGGTCTGCCCTACCATCTGAGATGGAATGTGAATTTGTGTCACCTTGTTAGAATGAATATTCTGATCTTGATCACATTTTCATATTATGATCCCATCTGGATTAAGCATTTCATTCGGGTCAGATTTTGAGGGTTCGCGTGCAGTAGCAGACATTTAACTTAGAAACAGTGAAACTCGTTTGATGTTACTTTGTACAGTATGGTATTTCACTGTGAAACAGCAGCAAACAGTTTCAGATTATCATCGTCACATCAGCTTTGCTTTTACCAAGTATAGCCTTGAATCCAACTCCCTCCGTCTCCTCCTCGATCTGTCCCAGCCCTGGTTTCTCTACAAGGGAACCATCAAGAGGCAGTGGAGACATGCATGGGGTCATGTCTGGAGCAAAATAAAAGATGTCTGGTTATCATTCAAGCTATTGGAAAATGTATCTCATTTTAAAGTATGAAATGCTCAACTGTTAAAAAATGCAGCACAAGTCCAGCAAGTCGACGGCAACAATCTCAACACCACCTAGCAGGAAACTGTGCCCTCATGATGGTCACACCACAATTGAAAAAATGCTTGCAAACACAGACACACTCCATTAGTCGTTATTTTAAAATTAAAATACAAAAAATTGGATATGCAGCCAGTACAGCAGTAACAAGACACACCAATAAATTAACTCAAATGGGGTGTTGTACTATGTTAGGCATTATGAATGTAGGGAGAAGTCAAGCAAAAATGACACCTTTTATTGGCTAACAAAAAGATAACATCTTGCCTGAAGAAGGGGTCTGAGTTGCCTCAAAAATTTGCATATTGTAATCATTTTAGTTAGCCCAAAAAATGGAAAGGCCGTTGGTCCAGCTGACATACCTGTGGAAGTATGGAAGTGTTAAGGAGAGATGGCAGTGGAGTTTTTTAAACAGATTGTTTAATGTAATCTTGGAAAGCCACGGCATGAAGTTACAGGAAAGAGTAGTGGAAGCTCAGCTAAGAAGGAAGGTGATGATTAGTGAGCAGCAGGACCGTCTCATGCCAAGAAAGAGCACCACAGACGCCATGTTTGCTCTGAGGGTGTTGATGGAGAAGTAAAGCGAAGGCCAGAAGGAGTTGCACTGCGTCTTTGTGGACTTGGAGAAAGCAAATGACAGGGTGACAAGAGAGGAGCTGTGGTATTGTACGAGAAAGTTGGGATGGTAGAGAAGTACATAAGAGTGGTACAGGATATTAATGAGGGGAATGCAACAGTGGTGAGGACTGAGGTAGGAGTGACGAAGGTGGGATTACACCAGGGATCAGCTGTCAGCCCTTTCTTATTGGAATTGGTGAGGAACAGGTTGACAGATGAGATTAGACAGGAGTCCCCGTGGACTATGATGTTTGCTGATGACATTGTGATCTGTAGCGAGAGTAGGGAGCAGCTTGAGGAGACCCTGGAGAGGATAGGAATGAAGGTCAGTAGGACCACCACAACAGAAACATGTGTGTGAATGAGAGGAAGGTCAGTGGAATGGTGATATTGAGGGAGTACAGTTGGCTAAGGTGGATGAGTTTTAAATGCTTGGGATCAACAGTACAGAGTAATGGAGAATGTGCAAGAGAAGAGAAAAAGAAAGTGCGGGCAGAGTGGAATGGGTGGAGAAGTGTCAGGAGTGATTTGTGACAGACAGTTCTCAGCAAGAGTGAAAGGGAAGATCTACAGGACATTAGTGAGACCAGCTGTGTTATATGGGTTGGAGACGGTGGCACTGACCAGAAAGCATGAGACAGAGCTGGAGGTGGCAGAACTAAAGATGCTAAGATTTGAACTGGGTGTGACAAGGATGGACAGGATTAGAAATGAGGACATTAGAGGGTCAGCTCAAAGTCAGAGGCGAGATTGCATTAGTTTGGACATGTGCAGAGGAGAGTTGCTGGGTATACCTGGACAAGGATGTTAAGGACAGAGCTGCCATGTAAGAGGAAAAGGGAAAGGCCTATGAGGAGGTTTATGGGTGTGGTGAGAGAGGACATGCAGGTGATGGGTGTGACAGAACAAGATGACGAGGACAGGAAGAGATGGAAAAAGATGATCTTCTATGGCAACCCCTAACGGGAGCAGTCGAAAGAAGAAGAAGAAAAGGTGTCAATTTCCTTGACTTCTCACTACACTCAAATGGAATGAACTAATTTCAACTACGACTCCCTCAGTACTATGTTGAGGTTTTAAGGAGCCAGGAGATGGTGGGAAGCAATTTTAATTTGCTTTAATACTGTACAAGCAAATGTAATTCAAAAACAATTATAGGAACTCTTTAAGACGGACAGAAAGAAAGAACAGATTTCACAAATTTAACCCTTAAAAACCTTGGGCTCTAGTCATTTCAATAGTAAAATTTGGAAGGATTCTATCTATGTACATTGCTTGAATGGGATTTCATTTTACAAAGACAAACGTGTTTAATTTCTAACCAAAGCTTTGTTAAGGAGAATTCCTTTCCTACATAAAGCAATTTAAAATGATATTTAAAAATTATCGAGACTAAAAAGAACAACTTGAAGAAAATGAACCATGTTTAACTTGAACAAGGAATTTCTAACAGAGACGGAGAATAAAGCAGTTTGGGGACCCCCAGAGTCTCCACTCCTGTTCTTTTCTCTCCTGATCTTATCAGCTAACAACCACCTTTGGTTTTGTTAGACTTTTCATTTTCATCAGTGTTTGGAACAACAGTGTAACTATGAACTTCGTACGTTCCTACTATGCACTTTCCCAAAATGGACTCACCAACAGGGGTATTGTGTGGTACTCTCTCCAGCTCTTGGACGATGTTGATGTCCAGGAGTTCAAATGAAAGCAGGTCCTAAAACATAAAGCACCGCTTGTTATTTAGGTTTTCAATGGAACGTGAGGAGCCAAATGTAAAAAACTTGCTTCAGAAGTACATTAGAAAAGAAAAAATACTAAAGGGGTTTTCACTAAGATCTGGAATCTTAAATTTCAAAGCTAAAGGTGAGCGAGGCACAGAGCCCCAAACAAGCCAGCATACAATTGGATTCACTGAAAGCTGAGATTTGCCTTTTGCTGTTACCTGTGCTGTCAGCAGATCCACTGATGGAATATAATACTCTCTCTCACAATCCACTGACTTATTCTTTTTTGTAGTAGGAGCAGGGGAGCATGGGATTTCTTCACTACCACAGTGACCTAATTTTTCTGCCTCTACTGAAGAGTTGCTTACCTGAAAGGATAAATGAAGAAGCCTCAAATCTGGTTTTATGCTTGGCAAGTGGTCATTTACTTGAAAGGAGTGTCACAATGTCTACAACATTCAAACGCTGCCTTATTTATTTGATATCTTTCATGGCAGGTACTCTCACACAGCACAAAAACATTATTAAGGTCAGCTTCTTAAAAAAAAAAAAAGCTGTGGCGACAAATGTAAATAGACTGGCAAAAATTTTGATGTCTACACTGTTTGTGCAGCCAGTTATTAATTGAAAAGTAATACACGTCAAGTTTGTGTCTATCATTAATCTGCTTCATACGGTCAGCCACCAGGTTACAGTAAGAGACATTTGCTACTGATAAAAGTCATTTCAGGATATGCAAACACATTTCTGTCTCACTTCACATATTTACATATAGTTATAGATTAATCACTTTTATTACTACTATCTGAAACGGCTTGTTCCAAACCAGGAGCACATACAGTACATAGTTATCTATTCAGATTCAGGTAGAGGAATTGGTTAAGCCATCTCTCTGCAAACTCTCCACAACTGAATGTGCAACTTCCTCCAAACCCAATGCACCTCATCCGCCCATCTGCTTGTAAAATCCAAACATACAAAGTAATACGAATTCACTAAACATCTTCCTACTTTGTAAAAGATACACATTTATTATTTATGTAGACACTCACAGTGTAGCTTATTTGCAAGTGTTGTTGGCTTCACTTCAATTCTAGCTTTATACACACCTTACTGGTGGAAGGGCCCGTCAGACCGGGGCTACTGAAGAGGGCACTCTCACTTAACTCAGGACTGTGTCCGGATGGCTGAGGATCCACAACAATACTGCACCAGACTCTGGGCCCAAACTGCTCCCCTTTGTGAGCAAGGCGCCAGTGAGAAGTGTAGGTGCCTTCCACATTTGGAGCCACAAACACCACCGACACAACGCCCACTTGCCCAGGCTGAAGGAACGGCACAGAGACTTCCTTTTTGTCCATTGAGGCCAAAGACAAATTGCCCCACATAAATTTCAGCTGCAAAACGGCAAACACATGAATTAATGAAACAATACATTTGGGGATAAATAACAGTTTTTTCAAACATTTGTTACACAATAGAAAAGACCATGAGTATCATGAAGTTAACAAAGAGCCTTACTGACTAATTTGCCTACATAGTTTATTAAAAGAGAATTCTTTCCTTCTTAAAAATATCACTACCTTAATATACATATTTTTCACCATCCATGCTTAAAAAAACTGAAAAATGAATAAAGCAGGTACTGGGAACTATAAAGATACATTCAGAGTAATTGATGCCAACATTTGTAAAAACAATTTGACAAGAAAAGGCCATTCCAAAACCAGTTTGTCAGTCTCTAGTCACCTTACTCTTTCAGAACAAATGTCAATGTCACGATTTGAACGCACCCAACAATCTACACATGACAGTACAAAACCGCTTTGGGAACATATTCTGTGTACCTGCTGTTTTCTGTGTGAAGCTATTTTGGAGCAAAGTGCCCCCTTAGCCATCTTTCACCTATGCCCTCCTGTCTTTATTTTAAGGTAACAGCCGACATCTTTCTGTACATTTTCTTCATAATCTTAAACATATCGGTCACGTCTCCTATTGATCAAACTAAAAAGGCTCAGCTCCTTCAATCCTTCATCACAGTTAACACCTCACATTTCTGACCAGCCATTTGTCTCTTGAGTTGCTCTAAAACAAATACCTTTTTGTAATATGGAGGCCAAAGTTGCACAATTTGTTATATGAGGCTACATTAGTTCGCAATATAGTTAAAAAAAATTCTTCCCTAATTTGTGGTGTGTGCTGGGTATGCCAGCAACCTATTAGCCTTCTTAATCACTTCTGTAAGCTGCATGGATGTTGAAAGTGAAGGGAGAGCTTGCAATGACACCAAAGTCCTGTATATTCACACCCTATAAGGGGTAATAATATCTATGTTTTTATTTCCTATATGTTAATCGCTATGTTTGGGTAATCATGTGCCCCATAATTGCCTAACTCAATACTCTATCCAAGTCATCTGCAAGGATTCTGTTTTATGTTATCGGCCAATTCTCTTAGACTAGTGAACATAACAGTCAACAGCAGGGGGTCTCAAAGTCGGTCCTGGGGGTCCATTGTGGCTTCAGGTTTTTGCTCCAGCCAGATTCACAACTGGCAGCACTCATCTCATCTAATTAGTTGCAATTTTTTCTCTCTTCTCTTATTTTACATTCAGAAAAGCACAGCAGCATGGTTTTTACATTTATAAGACATTTAGTAATACAGTATTCCTATTTTTGCTGCAGATTTAAATGCTTAACTCTCTTTTGTTGATTTCATTCTATTTTACTCTTTCCCTGTGATGTTTTCTCCCTTCAATGTATCTTAATGATGATAATTAAAAAACAAGCAGAGCAGACACCCAGGCAAACAACGCGAAATCATGAAAGGCTGCAACTACTTTAGCGTCTGACCCATGAATTAGTAATTAATGGATTAAACAATTAGAACGGCTGGAAAATTAAAATGAAAATATTGTTAAAAAGAAAAAAAAAATCTATACTAATAAAAGGCAAAGCCCTCACTGACTGACTCACTGACTCATCACTAATTGTCCAACTTCCCGTGTGGGTAGAAGGCTGAAATTTGGCAGCTCATTCCTTACAGCTTACTTACAAAAGTTGGGCATGTTTCATTTCGAAATTCTACACGTAATGGTCATAAATGGAAGCTATTTTTCTCCATATACTGTAATGGACGTTAGCTCGACGGCCGTGGGGGGGCGGAGCTGCGTGTGACATCATCACGCCTTCCACGTAATCACGTGAACTGACTGTGACCGCAGTATGTAGAAAAGAAGGAAGAGCTCCCAAAAATCGCTGAAGAAAAACGCCGAATACTTTATTCACGAGATACAAGTTTAATGAGAAGACACGAGGTATAAACGAGACTTTGTAACGGAGTTAAAATTGCTGTAGCGAGAAACTTTTAAGAGCCGGGTCTAAGCTAACATTAAATAAAGCCGTGGACATTGCAACATCACACAAGAGAGCAGCTCACGTGAACTGACTGACCGCAGTACGAGTGATCACTTCCATGCATCAAACCTGTTCAAAAAACGCATTACACAATTGACAAGGTGGGAAAAGAATATGCTCCGAGCTGAGCTCCACAGCTAACGCGGTCTTGCAGAAGCAACTTCGTCACGCTGCCACCAAATACTCACAGAAAAATCCACAAGTTAATACACACGCTGTCTCTAGAGTTTCTCCACACTCAATGTATTCCTCGCATCCCTTTATACCCTCTGATCTCCCATTTCAATTCAGATGCCTCCAATTTCCAGTAAGGCTCTGCTGCGCGATGACAATTAAAAAGTCTCAGGGACAGACCCTACAAAAGGATGCCATTGATTTCAGGGAAGATTGCTTTTCTCCTGGACAAAACTATACGTCGCATTCTCAAGAGTGAGCTCAGCGCACAGCTTGGTCATATTACAACCGGAGTGCTGAACTGACAACGTGATATATAAAGAGAACTTTAATAATCATAATAAATGAACAATAAAACAGCGGAGAACCCGTGGATTAAATAAAAAGGCAGCTTTCTTGGCAAAGCAAGGAAAAAGGATGGCTTTATATGTCGTTCATTTATAAAACAGCGGAGAAGCCGTGTAAAGGCTGCTTCACAAAAAAACAGCAGAGCGCCTTATATGAGCAGGCAGTTAGCTAAAGAAGGGAATCAATAAATATCTATAATCGTAATAAACAAACAAAAAATAGCGTACAAGCCGCGGATTAAATAAAGGAAATGGGTACCTGAACAGTAAAGTAAGTCTCGAATAGCTACTTAATAACTATAAGAATCGTAATAAATGAGCAATAAAACAGTACAGAACCGCAAAGCAAGGAGAAACGACGGCCTTATATGGCATTTGTTTATAAAGCAGCGGAGAAGCTGTGTGAAGGCAGCTACACAAAAAAACAGCAGAGCGCCACACTCTGAATGTATTCCTCGCCCGTTATACCCTCTGATCTCCCATTTCAATTCAAATGCCTCCAATTTCCAGTAAGGCTCTGCTTCGCGATGACAATTAATAAGTCTCAGGGACAGACACTACAAAAGGTTGCCATTGATTTGAGGCAACATTGCTTTCCTCCTGTTATTGGTATATTTTCAAAACTAATAAAAATTTAAAAGACGTCATGCGCATTCTCAAAAGTAATCTCAGTGCACAGCTTGGTCATGTTACAACCAGAGTGCTGAACTGACAACGGGGTTGAATTATGAGGAAAGATATACAAAGAGATCCTTAACAAATAGTTATTGGATCGATATTTTCCTCATCAGTTTAAAAAGGTTTTCTTTTCTTCTTAATAAAAATTTAAAAGCAGTTCTTTCAAAACTCGACTTGATGTTTTCTTGGAGGAAGCAAGTGGATAGGACTGGCGAGCTTTGTTATATATTGTTCAGTATATATATATGTAGATATACACTCACCTAAAGGATTATTAGGATCACCATACTAATACGGTGTTTGACCCCCTTTCGCCTTCAGAACTGCCTTAATTCTACGTGGCATTGACTCAACAAGGTGCTGAAAGCATTCTTTAGAAATGTTGGCCCGTATTGATAGGATAGCATCTTGCAGTTGATGGACATTTGTGGGATGCACATCCAGGGCACGAAGCTCCGTTCCACCACATCCCAAAGATGCTCTATTGGGTTGAGATCTGGTGACTGTGGGGGCCATTTTAGTACAGTGAACTCATTGTCATGTTCAAGAAACCAATTTGAAATGATTCGAGCTTTGTGATTATCCTGCTGGAAGTAGCCATCAGAGGTTGGGTACATGGTGGTCATGAAGGGATGGACATGGTCAGAAACAATGCTCAGGTAGCCCGTGGCATTTAAACCATGGCCAATTGGCACTAAGGGGCCTAAAGTGTGCCAAGAAAACATCCCCCACACCATTACACCCCCACCACCAGCCTGCACAATGGTAACAAGGCATGATGGATCCATGTTCTCATTCTGTTTGCGCCAAATTCTGACTCTACCATTTGAATGTCTCAACAGAAATCGAGACTCATCAGACCAGGCAACATTTTTTCCAGTCTTCAACTGTCAAATTTTGG